>NC_139720.1:116200275-116472775 GCF_964211835.1 Anser anser | reverse complement strand
CTAATACAGAGAGCTGGTCAGATTCCTGTCCACAGTAACATGTAAATATAAAACTTTCTGTTGCTTTAGGACATTGAGAGTCAATGTTTGCTTTGATCCATTATAGTTGTGATTATATGTTGCTGGAGAAATGGCTTGGCTTACTCTTCCATACCCAAAGTGAATGATTTATCTGACATGCTGTGAATTCAAATTTTTAATTCTTTGTCTCTTTGGGGACCACTTAAAACTTTACTTACACAAAAACTAATTTGGATTAATTGTAGAAGTGATTCTGAAAATTTTGCCTTGTAGAGTTGCATTAGCTGTAGCACTATAATTGTTTCCTTTCTCTTACTCTGTAGTGCCAAACTGCTAAAGTTGCACTGGTGTAATTGAGAGGTGTATTGAGGTTACTAAAAGGTACTTTTTAGATTTCTTAGACAGTGACTAAGAAACAGCATGGCAGCTACAAGAAAATAATATGAAGGAGCATGTGAACTGAGAAGTACACCAAAATGCCATAAACTATGCTAGATCTTAATATGATAATTTATTACTTGCAGTCATGTAATATAAATCACACCAGTCTCTGTATTCTAAAGAAAGTAAAACTATCAATGTGATGAGAAAAGTATCAGTTTCCAAGTAAAAGTAATGACTTGGTTTGAAAGTTGGCAAGCTTTGTGAAACAGAGGGGAGAATATAACCCTGTAGAAAATCTGAAGTAGGATGACTTGGTGAACACTGTGACTTTATTTCCATTCCTAAAATGGCACAGCAAGCTTGTATTCAAGTTATGACAGATATACATCAGAGTAAGAAGAAAAAAATTATTCCTATATAAAGCTATGTGTCACTTTGTAAAATGAAATTGTTAATAAGATAAAAAAAAGATGATGTATTCATCCAACCATTATGATATTTTGCTCTAGGTCTATTGCTTTTATATTTAATTGTTTACTGGCTCAGGAAGTTTCCTGAATACACACAAGTATGTAAAGGAGAAGCTTTTCCCAAATTCTGTGTAACCCTCTACTTCTTGTCTACTGAGCGTCAAGCATGCCTGATCCTTCAGTTACTGCTAGCTCCTAGCCATCTCACCTACCTTCGAAATATTTATTTGCTGCTATCTTTGCTGCCATCATTTCAGTTACTGCTGTACACTTTGGTTGATTTTGACGCTATCTGTTGGTCAGTGTTGAGGTAATTTCTAATCTTGGAAAAGGTGGTTGTTTATAAGACAGAAAATGTTCTACCGTGTGGCTTTTAAAATTAATAAATAAATAAATAAACAGTAGTTTCTGTGCTCAGCCACTTTGCAGTCTTATACCTTCCTCCTGAGTCAGCTACTGTGCTTGTTTGCTCCATCATTATCCTGGCTGAAAAATGTCAGAGTGATGGAGTACCTACGAGCAGTTTCCCAGAGAAAAAATGAAGGGATTTGCTGAGTGAGCACGAGATGTGTTCTACGGAGAATCCTAATATCTGGTGGCAAAACCAGGACAGAAACAGGTCCCCTTGCAAAGAGGCTAACCACTGATGGAAACAGAATTGTCACAGAGCCTAAGGAGCAGAACCATTTCTTACAGTTTTTATTTTTCTGATGGCTGTGACAGGGCTCACACACAAAAACACACACACATAAAATATGTGTATATATATTTATAATAAGAAATATGTACACATGCATGTGTATATATATAAGAAAACCACATCCCCCAAATGTTAGAAAAATTATAAGATCTACTGGTACATATTTTAAATGATTCCCCTCTCCATGTGTATTGACACAATCCTTAATTACGCGACTGCATACTAATTTTTCCAGAGGAAGGCCGTACCCTTCAGCATATGTAAGAAGCAGAGTCCTTGGAAAGGGGTGAAGGTCTTTCCAGTCTGACTGGTTGCAGTGGAATTTGCTAATTGTATTTTTGAACAATGTTTAGAATTAAAAAAAAATATATTACAAAATTATATTTCCAACCTCTCCTGTCCTTGTCCTTGATCTGCTCTGCCCTTCCCATGTATAAGCACATTGGCTGTAGGACTGGGCTCTACCATCAGTGGTGTGGTCTTCTTTCAGTGGAGGGTCACAAGCAGCTATGCATAGCTGCTGTTTCCACTAGCTATGGGCCTGAAGACACCCTTTGCCATTGGTATCGAGTGGACAACAAAGAGCAGGACTGATCTGAGGTCTCTGGCAGCAAATGTGCTGTACTGGCTACCACTTTCAAGACTTGTTGTAAACAGCACCTTGCACTCTTTTTCCTTTCCCCACTCCTTCCTCCCTAACTGCTCCTTGCCATTGCTATTTCTGCCTATTTCTTTATCCCCACTCTCCTTTTTTTTTTTTTTCTGAGAGGCTTTTTCCCTGATAATGAATGTAGCATGTTTCCCTTTCCTTCAGCCTCTGAGGCTGCAGCCAAGTAAACTTTTGAGAACAGAATAGTCTCCCTGTCTTCTTTTCCTACTGGTGATATCTCAGTAGTAGCTAGCTAGGAGGAAATCCTGTTCAGCGTCTCCATCCTTACAGTGGCAATGTAAGCATTTATTCTGCTTGGCATTGAGACCCTGCAAAGAGAAGTAGGAGGCAGGCTCAGCTCACATCTGTTAGTTGCCCAAATGTAGCACAGAACAGGTCATTCTGCATTAATGAATTGAAATATACCGTTTTCTGTTGAGGTTAATCCCTAGCCAACCCAACAGCACATCACTGGGCCTAGTGCACGTCCACCTCTCTCTACTGCACCATCATATTTCAGGTTCCTGGTTTTCAGTAGAAGAATACTTAGAATCTGTAAAGAAAATGGTTACTTTTTCTTTTTTCCCATTTCTTTTCTTTCTTCTTTTTTTCTTTTTTTTTTCTTTTTTTCCCCTAGCTGGTGAGTTACAGTTTGTTGAGAAATGCTTGAAATACTTTAGCTGAAACCTCTCAATAGGATCATCGTCAGAGAAATATGCTTTTTGAAGCCTGTAGCCTGGTCATCACACTTCAGTAGCATCAAAGGCAGCAAAAAGCAAGGGGTTTAGAATGGAAAGCACTGGGAAAACTTCATTATCCCCATTGCTGCATTACCAGCCTTCTTCCTGGTTGCATCACACAGCTCTCCAAATCACAAGCAGCATTGTAGAGGTGGGAGAGTGGGGGCTTTAACAATCTCCACAACCTTCTGGTAAACCTAGGGCCTGAGTTAATTATATCTTGACAGAACCACCTTTGGCAGGTTGCCTGGAGCATTGCAACCACGGAGGATCATTTCTTGTCTCTTCCTGTATGCTAAAAAGAGGCAATACCCAGACTAGGAAGCCCTGAAGCTTTCTAACCCAGATGTAGAACAACAGGAGCTGGTCTGTAATTCATACTGCATACAAAAGGAGCGTGTTCACACCCTCAGAAACCCTTTTCTGCAACGAATAAGAGTTAAGACTCATGCTGAGCATTACTTTCAAAAGTAAAGCAAAAGAGTTTCCTGTCCCCAAGTGGATCTGAAATGAATAAGAGGAGGTGTCCTCATACATGCTGCTTGGTTTCTTGCATATTAGTTTCTCTGTGGCTGTCTTTTTACTGACAATTATTGTGTTCCACTGATGGCAAAACTGCCAAAATCCTTTGTGGAGGTGGAGAAATTAATTATTTTTGCTCAGGTCTGAGAGTATCAAAAAGGGAAACTTGAAACCTTTGTTCTGTTCAGTTTTATTCCACCCAGCTCTAAAGAATACAGAATGATGCTGTTCACTGGAGAGAGATGTACTGTATTATTTCAGAGGTTTATTGTTACCAATATAATTTGGGAATGTGCTTTGCTCCCTATGGAAAAAGAACTGTTTCACAATGTACTGTACTTTCTCTTCTGATGTTCTTGGTCCTGCTGGATGAATGTGCAAGCAGTTTGGATAGGACATTCATTCTCCTACAAAGTAGATAAAAATTATTCAGAGGATGTCCCTGGTCACATACTGATCTTGTTTTTCACACAGTGGAGCCCACAAATAGCTATAGCAATGCCTCCCATCTCCTGCCTCTCTCTACTTTCCATGATGTTAGGAACCATGTAGGTGTAGTGGAAGTGGCTATCAAACTTGGGGTTCAGATGTTGCACAAAGCAGGGTTCTTGAGCTGTCTTCCTATGTCTTAAACACTTCACGGACACAAAGTGGCATAACAAATGAACAAATGTTATTTCCATAGAGTTCCTGTGCTTGGAAGTGTCTAGAGGATGTGTCAGTAACATGGTATAAGGTATCATAGGGTGCATGGAATCCTGTATCAAACCAACAGAGGCCAACCTGTTTTCTGGGGACACCTGGTTTTGGGAGGGGACCTGCCACCCAAAGATATGACTACTAATCCCACCCTCGCTCAGGAAATACAGTGGGGTTGTTATCCTTGAGTTCCATGACACCACTTTCAGGCCTGTCCATCTGGGGTATAATGAGATGTTGCATGAAAAGTTGGGGGTGGATGGGTGTTCTCAGGGGTATTTTCATGCATGGACATTTTTTTTGTTTTGTTTTTAAACAGTCACATTTCAGAGAATAGTAATGTACTAATTTCTGATTCTGTTCTGGTGGTTATTATTTTCTCAACAGGAACTGAAAGCAATTTTTTGAGGAAATCTTGCTTTTAACCACCTCTAAATAAAGGTATCTCATCATCCTATGGTTACACACCAGCACTTCCACCAGCTGTCCTTTACTCCCTCTTACATTACGCCCCAGGCCTTGCTGTTCAGAAGTTCACTTCAACTGACGACAGCAATATGGATGTACTGTAGCTGCCCAGCTGCAAAGAAAGGTCCACCACTTAACAGTTGGCAGGCATCTGATTTTTTTGCCTTGTAGTCACATCACAGTGTTGTTGCACACTGTAATGACCAGGGTGCCTTAATGAGGAAAACCTCTCGCCACTGATGATGCTAAGTTGACAAGTAGGACATCAATACCCAGCAAGGTCAGATGTCCAAGACTTTCCTTTCTGATGTATTAAAACTTTACAGACACAGAAGAGGAAAGAGTGTGGTGCCTTTTTGCTCAGGATTGTGTAGGCTTTCTTATTAAATCTGAGAACAGCAGACTGTAGCCATCAGCTCTTCCTCAGGAACACAGCCCAAGCAATGTAGTTTGTTTGGGATAGAATTGTCTGTTGGGAGAAACTGCCCTCACTAAGTGTTTCTAATACCCTTTTAGCTAAGATGGACAAATGCCCATAGTCTGAATACACAAATATATTTTGTATATGATTGCAGTAAAGTTTCAGTCCAGTTTTCCTAAGTTTAAGGCTTACTCATATTCCTGTGTACTATTTCATCAAGTTCCAGTATAACAAGAGATTTATGTGTAAGACCATTTTGTCTCTGATTTAGAATACAACAATGAACCATTTAATACTGTTCTAAGAGGGGAAAAGTCATGTTTTCTTAAACCTGAATTTTAATGACCTTAGACTGAAAACCAAAGTGAAATTAAAAAGAATTTTCAATGCCATGGATGGCCAAACCAAGAGGGGAAAGTATGTTACCTGATTTTTTAGGTTCAGTTTGAAATTTTACCATATTGAAAAAGATTCACCCTTTCCCTTACATAAAGGACTTTGTTAGGATTTTTTTTTGCAGGAGCAAGATTTTATGCCTTGCTCATCTCACAAATGGATCTCAATCTCCTATAACCTTAATAGCAAAGGTTACAAAAGGATTCTTCAAAATTCAGTTTTCATAAGGAAAAGCCCTGGAGAACAAATGATATTAGTCCCGAGGAAATTACTTTTACTGCATGTATGTGACTGTAACAGACTGAGAACAAAAATCGATGGCTTATCCGCACAGCAAGAACCCTTGAGATTATGGAAAAGCAGAGCTTGAATAACTTATTTTACTTTCTGAAAGAGCACTGGGAGAAACACAAAACAAAACCAACACAAAAAATCAACCCATTCTCTGTGTAATGCTCTGTGCTTGCTGCAGCCTTATTTTCCCCATGTATATTGCAGTGCTGCAGAGTACCTGTGCCTAAGGGAACACTAACCTTTTCCTCAGGTGCAGAATAGGAACATGAGAAATTTAAGTTTTTGTTCCAGTGTGGATTTCCTGAGTGATCTTCAGTAATTCATTTAATCTTACCATGTATCAATTCCACACTATAAAAGGAGGCTGTTATTTTCCATTCTTTTCAACAATGTTGTGAAAATGTATCGTAAAAAGTTCAAAAGATAAACAGCCATGGGAGCTATATGTAATTATATAGATATATAACTCTTCTTTCTCCTCTTTTTCTGTTTTCTTTTAGATACCTTTATTTGTGATTTTAGTAGAAAGTAATGATACAGGAGACTGTACTACTCTGGAGTGTCTTGAGAACTAATTGCATTGGAGTGTTTTCTCTGTGCAAGGAAATTGGGTTTCTCTTCTGGCTGGAAGCAGTATATAGACAGTGAAAACTCCCCTAGAAGGGAGTACATGGGCTGAGTGGCTTTCAGTACCTTTATATGATCATTTGACAGGGGAATATTGGTCTGCAAATTGGTGTAATTTAGGTCAGTTTCTATTGTGTGTATATATATATATATATATCTACCAGCTGTCCTGGACACCAGACTAATGCTAGTTTTGAGTTTCTGTACAGATGATTCAGTGTTGTCAAGGTAATTTGCACTGGTCTGCAAGTCTTCTGAATTTCTATTAAGTCAAGTGGGTGATTTTAAGGGAGTTCTTCTGCCTCAATCCATTCACAAAGCAAACCCTGGCAATTGCTGTTGTGCCTTGGAGTTGTTAAGTCGGGTTTACTCAACCTCCAATTGCTTTTACTGTAAGCAGATAGGAAACAATGCATATGAGTTAGTGACTGTTCTGTTCATGTTTGTCTCATATAGGTGCAATGGATATACATATATATATCATTTAGCATACTTATTTTCACTAGAAGTTACTTTGATACTGGGGGCTTGTGAAAGGTTTCTGAGACCCATCTGAGTCTATTTAAATATTCAAGCTATTTTGTGACATGTTGTCCCTCTTCCTTGGGGTACAAGATGCTGACACAAAAAGATTTGAAGACTTTATCCCAACACCCCAAACTCAGTTTCAGTCCATGGCTCCTTAGGAGCACTCGGCATTTGACCAGACAGCCAAGAGAAATCATCACTTGACAGAGTGACTGACAGCTTTACTCATTTGACGTGATGAGTGCGTGTCAGTCTGTCAGAGCACACACCGTCGTTGAGCTGGCATAGGGTTGGTAGTCCTGTTTTCCTCCCTATTTCAGCCGTTCCTGTTTAATCACAGGTTTCCTCTTTTGTCTTTCCCAGGCAGTGTTACCATGGTAACGGTGTCTCTTGACCATGCTGCCTTCCTCCCATCAGGGCTACCCCTGTCAGCCTCCCATCAGCAAGGTTTCACCCATCTCAGAACCTCTCCCTTAAAGCTGCTTTACTGGCGCACGTGCGGGTACTTGGCATAGCCCTCAGTAGAGGTGTCTCTGGACGTTGCAAATGGAGTTGCCAGACTGGCACACGGTTTTATGTTGCACGCTGCCACACATTAATCACTGGGATGCAATTTCCCATGCAAGGCATCTGCAGCAAACTGCTCTTGAAAAAGTTCAGCTAAAGCTACAGCTTTCTGTTAGGGTTTGTAGGCACTGATACAGCATGGTAGACACAATACTCTGCATCTGTCTTCTTTAAATAAGCCAAGAGTTTTTGTTTTCTGAAGTGACTTATGAGTTTGGCTTGTCAAGCACGTATCCCTTGAAAAAAAACATGCATTTTCAATATTTGTTAGCTAAATCAAACAGAAACAACCCTTCCTTTCCCTCACCAAAAATCTCCTCTTCTATTTAGACTTGGCCTGATCCTGGTACTCTCCAGCCTTGATTCACCAAAGCTAAACATGCCACTTCAAAACCACTTGCTATTGCCAGGATAGAGATTTTCCCAGGCAAATCATACAAAAAAAAGTTATAGTGTTTTCTATTTTTTTATTTTTATTTTTGAATTGTTTCTTGCTGGTTGCCCCTCAATCATTTTCCTAAACCCTTTTAGATCTATCTGACTTTTGAAACAGAGTAATTCAACAGCTTTACATTTCTCTTCTCAGTAAGACCCAGTGGTTAGAAGAACATTTTATAGGGTTTGATGATTGTATTGAAAGGATTAATTTTTTTTAAAAAAAGGTTTCCATAAATATCTAAATGCATAAATGAATATATTTTTAATGAATTATGCAACAGTCTGTCACAACAGGCTATTTATACAAGAGATTTCCATTTCACACAAAATAATGCATCTGTTTATTAAAATAAGGATTAATTTCATGTGTGTTACATGTGCATACTGTTTTATACCTTTTTGTGAAGAACAGTAAGTTCAAACCTAAATGATAGACTGCATACACGGTGCAGCGAGTGAACAGGTGAATGGATATGAGGTAGTGGAAAAATATAGATAACATATACAGAAAGTATCTGAGAAGACATGATATAATTTATTCTGGAAATCTTGCTATTGAACAACAACTTACCTAAAACTAAGCTGAAACATACACAAGGTGCAAAATTAAGACTGTAAGAGAAAATTGTATACATCTTAAGATGTGTTAGTAAACTGGATGCTCTCTTTATGTAAGGTAGTCACTTGATATATGGGCCATGGGTGCTGCCTGGCATCACTAAAAATTCAGTGGAAAACTAGTGAAAGTGGTAGGTTATTGCTCTAATTGTTAGACTGAGTAAAATTGTACCCAACATATCTAATAATTTAAAGTATAGGAACATAATGATAGACTCTAAATTAGCTGATAAAAAAGAGTCCCTAGGGAGGCCATTGAGAATAATCCTCTGAAAGTGTCATCTCATTGTCTATAGCATTCAAAAAAGCAAGTTGAATTAGAAAAAAGGAAAGGACGAAAACTGGAGAGGAAAACCTCATGTCTGTGCCAAACTCCCTGGTGTATGTATATTCTGAACACTTTACAATTTTGGTCATACTACCTCAGAAACGTCAGTGAACAAAAAAGGCATGGAGAAGGGAAAGAAAAATGTCCAGGGATATAGCATAGCTTTCCAACTGAGTCGGAAGAGATGAAGTACACCATGCTTCATCTTTGCAAAGACAGAAGCACCAACAAGGGCTAAAAACCCACAAATGTTGTGAACAATTTGAACAGGGAGTTACTTTTGCTGTTTCTTATAACACTAAAACAAGGTGATTAGATAGCATATTTAAGACATAAATAAAGATTTTCACTTAGCATTTAGTTGAAGCTGTAGATCTCATTGTCACAAGATGTTGTGGATATAGAAATATTACTGGGCTGAAAAAACATAATTGGATTAAAACCAGGATTCAGCAAATTCATGGAGACACCTTCACCAATGGCCACTGAGTAAGAAGTTCAGATGCAGCTGTGGCTGAGGATCTGCTTGTGTTGTTAGGGCAGTATAACAGGGCAGGAGTGCTGTTTTCTCTTCCCATAACACCACTGGAAAATGAGGTTCACTCACCACTTTGAGTGAAAGACCTTTCACTCCATATGTACTTTGATCTGGTCCCACATAGCTGTTCTAATATACCTTCTGACATGATGAGATGGAGATAAGAGTGTTCCCCTGTTCGGGTTAGCTTGTCTTTCTCAACAAGGCTGAATAGACTGGAGCAAGTACTCTGCTAACACAGCTCCAATGCTCCATTGCTACAGAACTATTTCAACTTCTCAGTTGCATAAGGCTATTTCTCAATAGCCTCCATTTCTATGCTTACGGCTTTGTGCAGATAAAGTCAGTGTTCAAAATTCATATCTATTTATTCTTTGAGGGTAGGATTTTCACCAAAGAAAAACATTATTTAATTCATGTTGATATTTTATTTAGTGATGAGTTTTTAAAAACAACAACAACAAATTCAATAATTTAATTTAAGTGAGAGCACATAAAGTTACTAGTCATTATAACTTAGAAATGTCCCTGACCTATGAAATAGTGGTAATAATATGAAATATAATAGGTCAAATTCCCATAGAACTGTATAGAGGCTGAATTTGATTTTAAATAATACTTTAAATCTTTTCCATCAAAGCTCTCAAAGTACTTTGGACTTACATGACTTAAATCTCAGCTGGGTTTTGGAAGCTTTTTTTCTGAAAAAAGTATCACCATAAAATGGTATTTTTTCAAGTTCGCTTTTATAGACTTTTTTTCCCTGTTGCTTTGGACATAAATTACTTTTTCATTCCTAGTAACTAAAGTCCTGGGTGGCATTCACTGTCTGGAAGTAGCTACAGGAAATAGAAAAATTACAGTTTATTCTGATACAGTGGGGTACCTATGAAAATGTTCTTATGCACAGCAGTCCTAGTGAGACTTTCAGTGAACTCTGTTACACTATTCATTAATTACAGAAGAAAATCAGGTCAAGAATAGATTCCTGCCCCAGAGATTATTATGTTCCTGTTACAGCCATGTTGTGCTGAGAAATAGCAAACCCCATCTTTTCACTTCAGATAAATTTCAGTTTGCACCGCCAGATAACAATATGCAGTGTAGAAGCCTCTAACGTAAGCCAGCCTGTGGACAAAACTTCTCCAGATAGACATAAAATTGTATCAACAACAAGTCCCCATAATGTATTTTCTTCTCCAAAGCTAGTAAGAATTTTGCTTTTGTTTGCAGTAATAGTAATGTAACTTCAGCATTGATACCTACTTGAAAATGTGCATGTTCTTGCTTTTTCATGTTATTCTCTGAATGAAAATGTGAATGACTTCGGTTCTTCATTTTGTTTTCAGTTTTGGGGGAGCAAGGCAGATGGGAGCTCTTATTATGTTTAAACTGTTTATGCCGGGGAACTGCAAGTGGAATGTCACATACTTCTTCATCAGTCATAATGAGTCAACGTATGTGAAGAGTTCAAGATGTTCTCTTCAGCAAAGCAAGGCAGCATGCAATGGAGAGAACAACTCCATGGTTTTGTGTTCACAAATAACTGCAAATACTTAAGGAAATGACAGCGGTACAAATCTGAACAACATAATGCTCTGCCAAGGTCAGATAGCAGTGTTAGGTGCATAATAATGACTAGTGCAATGTACTAACCTGAAGTACTGCTCAGTTTTACTTGTCTCACCTTAACCAGGATGAAGAAGTAAGAAAAACCCTGAAGTGACAACAAAAATGATTAGTGGTATGCAGAGAGTTGCTTGAAATGTAAGATTAAACAAGGTAGAAGTAGCTAATTCCTAGGCTGTGCAACAGGAAACATGATAGGTGTGTAAGAGATGAGTCTATAGGAGAAAGTCTGATAGAGGAAATGGATTGTACGCTTGTTTACTTTCTTATACACTCATGCACTGGGTAGATATAGAATGCCAAGTAAGTAACAGCTTGCAAAACTCCTATCAGGCTCTTTTTCCATATATTATTCAGCACAGAAAAAAATTATGGAACTTATTGCTACAGGATATTATTAAAACAACTCGCTGATAGCAGTGAAAACAACTGCAGTAGAGTATGAAAAATGGAAACACTTATTTTCTAAAGGACACAGTTTTATGAGAGCTCAACCCTTGCACTTCAGGATATAAATTAAGAACTAATTAAGTGGGAACACAAATTAACTTTCATCTTGGTCATAAGGGTATTTATTGCTTGCGCTTCAAAGTCCTGTCAGACAATGGCTGACACTGGTGATGTGTCTGACAAGATGTGACACAGGCCTGATCTGGTACAGCAATTTCTCCAAAAAGTAGAGAGCAGCAGGGTTGTGTTGTTCCTATCATATATTATCTAATACGCTTGTCAACCACAAAAGTGATGAAGTATTAAGAGGTTATGTTTTTAAGAAGCTTCATATTCCAAGAGACTGAAATATAGAGTAGGGTTTAGAAGACAAATTCTTTGGATCTGAAGTTTAAGTGGGAACAATGAAAAAAGTGGTAAAGTTTGGATCAGATCCCAGTTGTCTGATCTGTTCTGCATTACATAGATTTTTCTCAATAACACATTCTCTAAAGTGTTATCTAATGATACCATCACCAGCCAGAAAGGTCCTTAGTTACTCGACATAAATGTACCAGGCCTGCTGTCCACAGCACGTGACTGCACCTTGAGGAATAATCTGTTTAAACAAGTGAGCCTAGGTTTGGTATTGCACAGCTGACCTCTCAGCTCCATCGCTTTGCAGCTTAAAATTCTGAGCACTTACCAGGTATTTGGGCAGCTTTTGCAGCCTGCACTGAGCAGCATGTTGCTGCAGCTACATTGCCACACTCTATGGAAAATAAAACAAGCTTGGAGCCACCTCAAGGCTTTTCAGTGGTGCTGGCAAAGCTGAATGAGGTCATCCTCAAGGAGCCAGTGATCAACTCTGAAGATAGTAAGGAGTAGAGGAGGGCTGAGCTGAACCACTGAGGAGAACTGGGTGAGGAAGGACAGAAAAGCTGCACAGCTTTAGGAGCTGCAGATAAAAGCAGGAGAGCTGGAGGGGTTCCTGGAGTTTCTGTGGCCCTGGGAGAGGCCCATGGGGGTTGTAGGGTCTAGTGCAGCCTTTGGAGGGCTGTGGGTGCTGCAGGACTATTTCTCTCTTTCCTGTCCCTCAGTTTGTCATTTCCTGGAAGAACCACCCCCCCTGCTTCTTTACCTATGGCTGTTTCTTTTATGGTGCTGGAGCTCCTTCCTCCTGCCTCAGGTAACCGTGTACCTGTGTACCCTTGCAAGAAGCCCCCTCACCCTTCTGCAGTATTTTCCTTCTCCTCCTCTTCCTCCCTCGGCAGCTTTTGCTCACTTGAGCTGTCAGTGTTGTATGAGGAGGGAAGGCTGGGGACAGGGCAGGGGCAAAGCCTTCTGCAGCAGAGGAAGGGCAAATGTAAGTGGGTGGGGAGAGCAGTGACAGAGGATGTGGCTGGTCGAACCTGGAGGGTTACTACAATCTGTTGCTCAAAGGTCAGTCGCTCTCTCTCCTCTATTTCTCCGAAGCAGGGACTCAGGGATGCTTAGTAGTCAGCTGCCTTAGGCAAATGCTGGCTTTGTCTATACATAGATCCAGTCTTGTACTTGGGTACATTTGTCTGAGCTGCAGTCACCTCTTTGACTTACAGAAATAGTCTGAGCTCACCCTGGGGGGATGGAAGCTGGTGGTGGGTGGGAATTAAAGGGAAGGATTACTGTTGCGCCCGCAGAAGGCTCCTGCACATTGCCAAAATTGTTTGTCTGAGACTTAGACAAACATCTTGGAAAAATCCAGTCAACATACTTGTATGCATCCCACAGTCAAAGCGCAGGCATGTATTTATCAGAAACCTATCACGTACCAGATGGTAGAATAAAGTGGTTGTTTAAACACACTGTGACTTAGGGTAACCTGGCATAGCACATTCTCAAAATATGCTGCATGTGTTTCTTCACAGATCTCAACTAAAGTATAGCAATGAATATCTTCTTAAAAATCCTGGTAAAACAACATGTCTTTTGTTTCTTATATGTTATCTAAGAGTTGCTACAGCAAATACAGGGAAAGAGATCTGTAATTGGGCTTCTCTGAATACAAGCAATGCTGAAAGAACAATATTCTTTTAAAGTAGGGGGCCTCCAACCAGCGCAGCAGGTTAAGTCCTCGGGGACTTGCATATTAGAACTTACCCAAAGCACTAAAGTGCCACGAGGTTGACTGGCTGCTCTCCACAGCCCGTGACCTTTCCAATATTCTGGCCCAGAATGTATGCATGAGCTTTGCCTACGCACAGAGATTTGTTTAGATTTGGTTAGCATGGAGAGAGCATGCTTCTGGAAGTGGCATACTGTAGTGAGTTCATGTTCCCCGTTTTGGGGCTCAATGGGGAAGTGATGTCTGCCTGCATCGTCAAAATGCTCTCTGCCTAACATCTGTGCTTAAAGGACAGCCCTCGCTCCCCACCTAACATGGCTCTGTTGACTTACTTCCATTGTTGGGTTATAAGATAAGTTCAGGAGTTTCATAAGACAATGGTTATAAGCAGTTCTTTTTAATAAGTAAAGCAAAATCTACTGGGAAAAGACAACTTATTCTCTACAACATGCCACAGCCTTGTGTTGATGGGTCAAATTCCTGTGATTCAAAGCCCTAGAGGAAGTCCCCAAAGCTTTAATCATTGAGAATATGCAATGTGTATAGCACCAGCTTCCTTGGGGGTGAGCATCTCTTAGATTTTCATCAAACCAAGTATATGGTAAGAAAATGTTTCTTATTGAATTTTGACAAGTACACTTCCATAGTTTCTTAATTACTTTTCTCAGTTCCCAAATATTCAAGTAAAAAGAAAAATAGAAAACATTGCACATGAATATTTGGTACAGGTTTTATTGTTTGTATTTTTCCTCTGTTATATAACTGCTTTTCCCTTCACTTGAAAGTGTTATTACTCATGTGTGATTCATTATCCTCTCCCCCACCTCCCATCTCTGTTTTTTTCCCTTCTGAATATGATCTACTAAATTTTATGACAATATTTTCTGAATTACTTTCCATTTCTTCTAATGCTGTGGAGGGAATACAGGCAATACAGCAGGTTTCTAGTCTCACTTACCTATTATGTGAGGAATTATGAACTGAATTCTGCTTGTGGAATCTCCTCTTCAAATAATGTCCAAAGAGACTTTTACACTTCAGCTGGTTTTCCTTATAACAAATTTTGGTTGCCAGATTTATTGGTGTGATGCCCATGCTAGAATCCACAAACTTGGCTCTCAGAATTTGCTGGGTGGCAGTCAGAACAAATCTCTGTGTAAACCAAAAGTGGGCTGCATCTGAAAGCAACTGCAAGACAATAAACATGCAACTCTCTGTGCAGTTGTACAGAATCACTCTCTAGAGAAAAACAACAACAAAACTTCTAAATCTGTCAACAGTAGTTTTATCAGTAGGCAAGATTTCTTGTGAGTACTACCCCATCCTGTCAAGCATATGGTCAACGACTTGCTGTGTCAAAGGAGCAATAGCATGTCTGTGAAATGCAAAACACCACAGGATCAATTAAAGCAGAAAAAAAATACTAAACAACACAAAATGCATCAGAATGATCTTTTCTTCCAACGCAAGGCCTCGCATAAAATCTGAATTTTCTTGATCCCGTTTAGTCTTTTTCATGAAATCTACTTAATCTCTGCCTTGCTATTTCAAATGGCTTTGATATATATACATGCATATATATATCTTAAAATCTGTGTGTCACTGCTGCTCTTTCCCCATGAGCTAAACATATGTAGTTCTTTGCCGCTATCTGAAGTTCATTTTCCCTGTCCCTGAGAATTAAAAATAATGATAACTCCTTCAGATATTTGCCAGGAGTGTTATGAATATGCTGGCTTGGGACCAGAAGACAAAGGATGGCATCTTGATGCTCTATCAAGCCTTGCATTCTGGAACCTCTGTGATTTCACTGTTCTTCATCTGTAACTACAGGGTCCTTTGCTGAGGAAAACATGCACAAAACCGCACAGTTTTGCATTTAGACTTTAAAGTGATGTGATGATACCTGGGCACTACAGGCTCTTCTCAAGTTTGTCTTCTCCTGTCTGTAGAACAGGATTTTGTAGGGACCTATGGTGATGGAAAGCCTACCAGTCATAAAGCCTGAGACTCTGGTTGGATAACCTTACAGGGGCATGTGATTTGGTGTTCTCTCCATAAATTGGAAAAAAATGGGAGGAGCATATTTTATCAAAGTGCTACTTAGTAGTTAGTTATTTTTACATTAATTATGGCAGAAAGAAAAGAGAACAAGTCGTATCATCAAGATTAATTGTAGAATAGGATTAAACACTTGTTTCTCACAAACCTAATTTATAAACAAATATATGGAATTATTGATAAATGGTGTTCATGAGATGAATACTCAATTTCTATCCCATTTCAGGTATTAAATGAGGTTGCCAAAATAGAAAAAAAAAAAAAAGGAACTACACTTTGAAATAAAGCAATTTTTATTTCATTGTTATTTTTCTATTAAGAATCTTTATTATATTTTAATCTAATTAAATAAAAATAATAACTTCATCAACTTCTAAAATAACTTCTAAAATATACAGATGAATAGCAGCGCTTCATAAAATGAAAGGTAAATGAGCAAAAGCATACATATTATTAAAATATGTCTGTCACTAGTTTTAACAGTAACTCCCTTTCTACATGAAAGAAAAGCTATTGTTTGTTCAATATTCATATAGTGCAGAGCATTCTGGTCTATGACTCTTGGGCACTGCAATAATTGGTAATGAATTAGTAGAAGAAATAATGAGTTATTTAGAAACCAATGTCTTCAACAAGAAATAAGGTGTCATCATGGCATTATGCAACCTATTACAACACAGAAAACTTCAAAGGATATTATCATTCCACAGTTGTAAGATAATAGTAGATCATTATTAACATAGTTTAGTAATCAGACTTAAAGGGATAATTCAATAGTATATGATTATTTAGTGAAGAAAACCTTCCTCAAACAATATTATTGTCTAGGTAGTATCAAAAATGCTTTAAAATGAAGAAAAAATACAAAATTAAGTAAATTGGATAGGACAATATGGTTAAATTAATAAAGAGATTCTCTTAAGAAATGGTGTTACTAAATCAAAGTATGGGATTTAGAAAGAACTCTCACAGTCATTTGCCAGTGGCTGCTTAGAGTCATGAAGGCATCCTTATGTGCATAATTTTAGAGAAGATAGAATATTTTTCAAGGTCGGGTTACAATAACTCTGTGTTGTATGAACGTCAAAATGGCTAGATGATCTCCAATATAAGAGGGTTAGTGTTAAAAATACTGAAAGTTTAAAAAAATCAGTCCTGTTAAGTACTATATAAGGAAAAAGTTGAAAGTAATTAACATGAAGAATTGTTTACCTTAAGTGCAGTGAGGTATTTGCATCACTTATTTTATATTGTAGATAAGAGATGCCTTCTGAAAATATTGTCAAATGCGAAACACATATGGCAAAAAAAATGAATAAATAGTGACCAATTTAAAGTACAAAAAAGAAAAAAAAACACAAAAACAAAACAAACAACAAAAAAACTCTGAGCTTTGGTATTTACTTAGAGTAATCACTATCTATTTTAATTACAGACCCAGAATGGAAATGCAGCAGAATTTAAAAGAACATGGTATTTGCACACATTGAAAGGCTTCCCTAAACAGAAACGCAGGACACATTGAAAAAGAGTAGAAATGGATTTCTACATTTTATATAACACAGGCATGAAGGTGTAAGCAAACCTAAGAATTGTAGGAAAATTCTTTTGCCCCTCATACACACAGATGATACCTATTGTAAAAGGGAGAGTGCTAGTTTTCTCTTTTGCATATGTTACTTGATACACACATAAAGGACGAGAGGGGCTGAGAACGAGCTAAATTGAACTTAAAATAAAATAACGGTGCTGATAGTACTAGTAAATCCTTTGCTGTATTCAAATTGGCAATTAGTTTTAGTATGGCTAATGACATAGTCCTATGACAGTAGCATGGGTATGGCTTTAGTATGGCTAATTGCCAGGACACCTCTAGTGCCCTGGCAATTCTGTGACCTTTAGAATGAAAGGTAACCTTAAGATAATAAACTCAGAAAGATATGACACGGTACATATTGCTGTAAGGTCCATACACAGCCTACTGTTGTCAGGCAAATGCACTGCAAAAATTATGACCTCATTGCACTTTAGCAAGAATAGGAACTGTGAACAAGGTAACTTATTAAATTAGGTTATGATTAAATTCAGCTTAAAAGACAGAATGCAAACCATATCTTCTTATAGTTGCAGTACTCCCCATGTGAACAGAGGCGATTAGTTACCAAGGCAAATTTGCCTCAGATATCAGATGTAAAACCTATAATCCAGTCTGATTATTGTTTTCAAGAGAAAGATTTAAAAATCTGAAGATTGCTACAGAGTAGTCACTTTTCTTTTTTTGCTTCTGTCATAACCTTCTCAGATACTATATGGAATAAGAATCCTTCGCAGAGATCTGTGGAGGCATGGTAGGGCTATTGATTTTGGATATCCCTAAAATCAGAGCCTGGCATGAGTCTGAATCTGTAGAAAAATGATTTGGATTCCAGTCAGGTTGCTATTCTAGAAAAGCAATTTTTTCACTCTTCAAGGATAGGTTTGACTTCCTTTGAAGCTGAGAAATTCCCAATGGAGTCTTTTAGAAATAAATATTGATTTCTTCTTTTCTCTGTCCTTTAGACTAAATTGCAGTAGTCCCTTTCTTATCTGTCCTTGCATTTTTTCATATGGTTGTCAGTATATGTTGGTATGTTTGATTATTAGGAAAGCTCCAAAGTCCTAATTCTCTTACTCATAGTTCTAAATAGTTCTTGTCTTAAAGGTTTTAAAGGAAGTATCTCTTCCTTAGGAAAAAAGCATCAAAGGACTAAACACTCTCATTTATATTAGGTAACATTTCAAATACATCATCAGTTCAGGCAAATTCAACTCACAGTACATTTTGATCATTCTGTGATGAAATCAGGTATATCCATCTGATTCTGGACAACTTTTAAAATTGATTGGAACTCCATCCAGATGTATCAATCATGTGGGCCCATGTGAACTGCATGAGGTTCAACAAGTCCAAGTACAAGGTGCTGTACCTGGGACGGGGCAATCCCAGACATGAGCACAGGCTGGGAGAGGAAGTCATTGGGAGCAGCCCTGCGGAGAAGGACTTGGGGGTTCTGGTGGACAAAAAGCTCAACAAGAGCAAGCAGTGTGTGCTTGAAGGCCAACTGCATCCTGGGCTGCATCAACAGAGGGGTGGGCAGCAGGTGGAGGGAGGTGATTGTCCCCCTCTGCTCTGCATTTGTGAGTCCGCACTTGGAGTGCTGCAAAAGGAGTCCCGGCACAAGCAGGATGTGGGTCTGTTAGAGTGGGGCCAGAGGAGGGCCACAAAGATGCTCAGAGGGCTGGAGCATCTCTCCTATGAAGAAAGGCTGAGAGAGTTGGGGATGTTTAGCCTGGAGAAGAGAAGGCTCCAGGGAGACCGCATTGCAGCTTTTCAGTACTTAAAAGGGGCTTATAAAAGAGACGGAGAGTGACTTTTTGCTCAATCAGATAATGACAGGACAAGGAGGAATGGTATTCAACTAAAAGAGGGGAGATATACATTAGAGGTTAGGAGGAAATTCTTCACTCAGAGGGTGGTGAAGCACTGAACAGGATGCCTAGAGAAGCTGTGGATGCCCCATCCCTGGAAGTATTCAGGACCAGGCTGGATGGAGCTTTGGGCAATCTGATCTCATGGGTGGTGTCCCTGCCCCTAGCAGGGGGGTTGGAACTGGATGGTCTTTAAGGTCCCTTCCAACCCGAGCCATTCTACGATTCTATGATTCTGTGATCAATAAACAGGCCTTAGGCTTTTCCACTGTTTTTACTTTTACTTGGTACTGTTTAATTTTCTTTAAATTTAACAATGAACACAATTCATTGTTACCCAGAACACAGTTTTATTCTGGGTAATGACTCCACCATTTAGGTTGGGTAAGTGACTCTACATATTATCTACCCATCCATTAGGTGGTATCTAACTTTCGGAAAAATAAAGCTTTTTATGCTTTACTCTTCTTTTCCTGTTAATATTTTAAAATCTAATTTAATATTGCTAATTACACTATATCATGATTGAGGTAGCATTAGGGGATTTTTTTTTTATATATATGGGAAAACTTACCTCTGATAGTATTCCATACTTGCTTAAGTTCTACCTTTTATTTTAAGTTTATACCTAACTTTCATTTGTGGATGTGTGTCCCACTATGACTTAAATGTGGAAAGCCTTCATTCCACGAGCTAATTTTAGTTTCAAAGAAAACCTTTTAAATTCACCATAAAAATGAGTATTCTACTTAATCTTGGCATTACCCTAGATAACTTTGAAAATATCTGTAACAAAGTTCTTATTTATGCTGGTAATAGTAGTTCCTAATTTAAATTCTCAGTTTTAGCTCCTCATCTTTATAAACATTCACATATTTTGTAGTAAACTGTTCTTGCTGAGATCTATATTCATCACTTCACCTAGAAGATCAATGCTTGCTGGAGTTTAATGGGCCCATCTTGCTGAGGCAGAATCATATAGCTTTCTATGGCCAAAGGCACACCAGGGAGCGATGTAATTTCTCACAACTAGTGCTCTTAATTCCTCTTCTTAAATGGCAGGTATCTACTTATGGCAAGACTGGGAGTGGACCTAGATATAAAAATGAGACTCTGTTTGTCCATAAGAAGATGTCTTCAGGCTCTAAGTTTGTATCCTCTGCTTAATCATGTGTTATTGTAAAATTGGTAAGAATGCCTGTATACAACTTACAGGACTTCTAGCAATATTAAGACATGGAGCTTTGCGTGAATGTATAGTTCTTGTAGGTTGAGAATTAGAATTGTTGGCTAGTCTCTTAATACAAAAAACATTTGTGCCTCTGTGATTGTGTGACAGTGGAACAAAAAATACTTGAGTATTTACCACACTAATCTCAAAACCTGCGACCTTCCATGGAAACTGCACTTCCTTGCACGTGCAAGGGAATGACAGGGAAAGTGGCAGACTGGTTATTTGTTCATAAATGGAAAAACTTTCCCCCAAATAAAGTAGAATGACTGTTTGTTTTAGTAATTCCTAGCAGCCTGGAGGCATGCCTGCGGCCAGTCACATCATTTGCAGCTTCCTGGGTGCATTTGTAAGCACTCGTCATAAAAGGTCCCATTCATTTGGATACATAGAAGCTTGAATCAAAGCGTTCTTTATACAAGTCTTGAAAAGATGCTGTTGAAGTTGTGCTTTAAGAATAATTATGGTTGAATCTTTGTTCCATTATATCTTATCAGATTAATGCAGCAACACAGCCACCTAAATAGCCAAAGCTGAAATTAAGTCATGGGAAGAAAAGTGGAAGAATAAAGGACTGTCCTTTCTTTTACTGTCTTCTGGAACATTTTAAAGGGACTATTTGCTAACAACAATATATTTTTCTCCTAGAAAATAAGATCCACTGAAGTCTAAGGGCTTTAGCTTAGATTGCAAGAAGAACAAAATAATCAAACAAATGTAATAAATTTAAATGTGAAAAGGACAGTGGTGTGTGCAATTCTGCGCATGATGCAGATCCAGTTGTTTGCTTATATAGCTGAAAAATTTCATATCCCTCAAAAGCTTTTGTTCCGGTGTCATCACAGGAGACTGTTTCATAGCAGCTTCACAGCTCTTGAGAGTTATTGTTCCAATGTCCTCATAGGCCATACCTATTCTGTGTCCTGGGCATTTGGTAGGCTGACACATGGAGATATCACAAGAACATGAAGCGATGAAACATGATGCAGGCAGACTGAGCTTAATTCATGGGCTTTCAGCAAAGCTGCTTCCAGGTGGGATTCCATCCTATACTTACAATAAAATGCCAACTTACCCCAGGGCATTTTTGGTTTAAATTAGCCTGGTGAGATAGTTATTGAGGTGTGTGCCCACTACAGCCTGTGGCTTATCACTGGCTTAGGAAACTAGAGAACTTATATCAGTGCAGGAAATACAATGAGTCTTTGAACCTATAAATCAATTGATCTTGGAACAAGTGCTCTCAATAACAGTGGATGCTGCAGAGGAGGTAAGTCCTTTGGCATGCCTGTCTTCTCTCTGGAGCATATTAGTTTTGCTTGTGCTATGATTTAAACAGTTGCTCATTTTTCACATATTGCATCTGGAATGATTCCAAGGAAACTGGGAGATAGTTTCATTGACATCTGGTTACTGACATATTAACAAGGACTTTGGCTTCCATTTCTCACATTTCTTCCTAAGATCTTTATATTGTTGAATAGTACCAGCATGAGGGTCAACAAAATTTTACAGCTTCCTGCAAAATCAGGAACTGTAAGAACTGGTCACTTTGAGGTGTTTCTACTCCATTACATGATAAAATATACTCTTATTCTCTTTTTTATTTTTTATTTTTATTTTTTTATATGCTGATATAAAAAGAGCTTTCAACTTGATTCCTTGATTCCTGCAAGTGTTTGTGCTAGGAGAGATCTTGTTGCATATGTTCACAGAGGGTGAACATAAAAGGGGCCCAAAGATAGACAAAAAATCTGTTTGATTTTCTGACAAATAGTTACAGAAACACTTTGCATATTTACCCATTTTATAAAAGAAACATTGCTATGCAACGAAAATGTGTTTACAGTAAAATGACATAGACAGTAGTGCTTGCAACATACTTGAAAGAGTTGGATTTCGGAAGCAGCTCATTTGCATGGAACACAAGAACGTTTGAAGGCTATGAGACAGCATCAAGGGATAAAAAAAAAAAATCCACTGGGACCAATCTCCATTAATTTTAGTTTAGTTTGGTTTTCTTTTCTCTCAGGAGTGAATGTTTGTTTTGCTATTAAATCAGTTCATGAAATCATCGTGTTCTCAAAAGTATAGTGAGTAAGTGCCTTGCTGCCAGATTAGTCTAAATACCCCTTGAATTGATGGTAACTTTTATTATATACACAGCAACTTATATTTCTATCAATTCATAAAAATAAATTCATTCTTACTTATGGGGTAGTGCTCTTTCTCAGTTACAGCCTGAGAGCAGCTGATTTTTTACTTAGTTATCCCAATAGATGGTTGGCATCCATATTTCAGCCAGGCTGTGCCTCAGTGAGGCATCAAACTGAAGCCAAATTGATGTAGCACAACCTCGTTACTAAAGAGAATGCCTAGAGTTTAAAAAGTATTGGGTCTTTGATATGGAAGAATAAGATGCTGCAACGGAGAACTTTTAAACTCAGCAAGATGATGGCTTTTAACTCTGTGAGATCTGTGTAACAATCTCAACGTATCTGAATGAAAGATGTCTTCAAGCACTAATGTTAATAGTATGGTAAATGTAGCTTTTACGATGCATATATAAAACAGAAAATAATTGTATTATGTAACTAAACAACTAAAATTCTTCTTTCCAATCCAATGCTTTAAACTGCTATGTGAGAAAAAAGAGGCTTTGGAAACCTAACCAACAGAACAAGTTTCAGTTGCTTTTAGTTAACGTGAGGTTAAATATATTTTCCTCTGTGACTTGGTAGCAGAAGCGATAGACTTTCCTCTCTGGATAGCTATGTTAGATAATGCCTGGGTTTAAAAATGAAAGCCATTACCCTTTCCATATAACTGTGTGGCAGACTCTAGTTTCTTGTGCGTTTTCACAGAAAATGTAAACTTTTGCTGCTGGTCATGGTTGAAGAGATTAGGGTTTGCTGTTGTATTTGATTCTATAGTTTATGGATTTGCAGATTTGAACCTAAAGGTGAAAACAGAAAATTGTCTTATATTACTCTTCCAGGAAACATAGAGATTCTTCAGTGGTATTTGCTGAGGCTTGTATTATTCCTGCTCTGTGCCTTGAAAAGGTGACACTAGAGTTGTTTGAGGCTAAGGAGAAGGAAACTGTATGCCAGCCATATAAGCAGGTAAAGCATGAGTTACTTCTCCACTCTGGAGAAGGTAAGAAACAGCAAGTTAACATTTTCACAAGGAACGTTTGTGTTGGCCTATTTCATGACACACACACAAACAAAATGGCTATAAAAATTGCAGCACGCCCATCAATGGAGAACATATTTTGTTTTTCCATAAGAACAAATTGGACTACCATATGTAAGTAAGTAATAAGATATTAACAGTGATCCTGTTTTGAGATAGGGAAGATCAACTGAATTCTCATGTTTCTTAAAATCATTTTAATACGATTAAAAATCCCCTCTGCCCACAGCTATGCTGTCTTTCTTCATATGTAAAATTCACACAACAGTTAATAAAGATGTCCAGTATCTCTCATAATAAATGATCTATCTCTAGATAAGTTTATGGTGACAGTTTAAAGTAGACAGTAAGAACAGATGTTAATAGTAACAAAGGTGAGGCATAGGTACCTATAATTAGGCCAAGTAAAAGCAATTCTCACCTGTGCTGCTAGGGGCACCACTGTCCCAACAGATTTTTTTTTTTTTTTTGGTTTACGGGGTACATCTTGTCTGCACCAGCAATACTGCGTGGGTCGGAGTTCTAGCTGAGAGATGTTTCATTCAGAGCAAATATTGAAACTTTACAGATGGCTGTCTGCAGCTGTATTGAAAAGACAAACAGCCTCCAGACAAGCCAGCCCCACAGAGCTTTTACTTGCTGAGTTTTAACAAGGTAAATGAATAGCTAGGCAGATGGAGAACCAGAGCTGGGATGAGAAAGTAATAGATGCTGCTGGAAATAGGTGTGCTGATGGTGCTCAGAGTGGACCCCTTCAGCTCCCTGTGCAATGAGGGGGCAGCGAGGGTGCATAGTGCTCTGCTGAAGCCGAGAGCACGACCCACCAAAAGTCTGACTTGGCAGCTTTCCAGGCTGGAAGGAAGCAAGAGGGCTGCACATGCACCCGGACAGGCAGAGCTTGGCAGCCAGGTCCTGCCCTGACAAACCCCATGGGGAGTACCTGACTTCTGCTGACACTCAGCTTCTGTCTTCCTTACAGAGACAAAGCTCAAGTGGTTACACAGGCTGAGGTTGTCTCAGCCAACTGGTGCTTAAAATCTGCGACCTGTGACTCAGCTTTCCTTTTGCCACGTTCCTTTGTAACCATGGCTGCTTATCCGACCACCACAGCCATTTCCAGCTGTGTCCCTTGCCTCTGCATCTCTCTTTATTTCTATGAGGACATGCTTCAGGCATAAATATCCCCCAAAGTATTAATTGAAAGGTGAAGAACCAGCTGCGGCTTCTGATTTGCCTTTGTTTTTATTGATAATGCCATTCTTCAAAACTGTGGAAGTTTGATCAGCAGAGTCTGTCTCTGCTGCAGAAGGAGGCCAACAGCCACTGAGAAATATGTCTGGGTTGCTTGCTAAATCTGTCCAGTTTCAGCCAGCAAGTACTTAAACTAATTTCTGGCAATAGCTATTTAAATGGCCAAAGCTTAAAATAAGCAACATGATAAAGTCTTCGCCTGCATTTCACTTTTCTATCCTCATTTTTTTCCCCCTTCAAATTGGAAGACTGTGGTCAATGGGGATAATACTTCATTATGTAGGTGGAAAACAGGAAATATATTTTAGATGACCTGCTGAACAAACTAATCTTATTCAGAAAGAAATATCTTCCTTTTCCTGGACACATAGAAAATCAGATGCATGGTAGGGCCAGAAGTGGAAAAAAAGAAAAAAAAAAAAAGTGGATTTTGCCTTGGGTTCAGTTCATTACAGTGAAATTCACTCCTGTGCCATGAATGAGGAGGATTCATGTCACACAGATCCTAGGTAAGTGCAAATTTTTGGTGAATATCATGCCATGTTTACTGTGAAACAGAATTTTTATTTTTAGAAAGGTCAAAAATGAGCTCTTCTGCTAAAGAGTGGATTTCTCTCAGTTACAAGGGTCATGCATTATGATATGTCAAAAGTTGAAAAGAAGAAAAAAAGACTTGTATATCATAAATATATAACTTTATTATGTTTTTTTTTTTTTTTTTTTTCTGCCTAAG
This sequence comes from Anser anser, assembly GCF_964211835.1. NCBI lineage: Eukaryota > Metazoa > Chordata > Aves > Anseriformes > Anatidae > Anser > Anser anser. Next base: position 116,447,263 of record NC_139720.1, on the reverse strand, counting down.
GACATTGCTGTATACCCCATGAACTTGCTATATACCTTTAGGGCTGCAATAGAAGAGACATTTCAACTCCCTTAATTGAGTTGCAAATAATGGAAGGTTTCTCCACTGAAGCTGCAGTCAAACAAAGGTAGTTTGGTTTCAGAGATGATGCAGTAAGCCAAAGCAGATTTTGAAATCATGTTAGTTTTCTACAATGCTCCATAGCTTTATGAAATAAGCACGTGTGGGGCTTTGGGCTCCTCTTCACAGCCATGCCTGGAAGTCCAGCATTTTTCACAGTCCCGTATTCATTATTCCCTCTGTGGTCAGAAAGTTTTAGGGCTGACACGATTCTAGCACAGGTCAGTGGCCCAAGTGCTAAGGCTTATTTCTCTCTTAGAAGTAATTTCAGAATTGTTTAATATGAAACAAAATCAAATTTTGAAATCATTGACTGTATTTACAATTCATTCAACATCTTTTTTTTTTCTTTCTTTTTTCCTTTTTTTTTTTTTCCTTTTCCTGTAGTGCTATCATTTATACATCAATAGGTTCAGTGGTCCCACCTAACAGATATTGTGGGGCGACCTGGTTTTCAATGTGCCTTCAAGCTGCTGTGTGTGTAAACATGCAAGTGTACAGTCACCTGAAAATATCAGCATGTTTGGTGTGTGAGCATCAGCAAGAACATAATTCATTTTGTCACCTATGTGAGAAGCTGCAGTAAAGTATGTGTAAAAACTTATTGGATAAATACATTTTGTGCCATAAAATTCTGTCACCTGCAAAGGCAGGTGTTAATGCTTCAGGAAAACATTCATATTGTAGACAGTGTTGCAGATTGCAGAAAATTGGAGTCTGTTTGTGTTTTTAAAGCTCTTCCTTTAGCATTTGATTATTCTTTCAGGGCCAATGTGTTGCTGCTGCTTATCTATACATTGACATTATTGGTTCCACATAGAGCATTTGCTTGTATCTAACTTTGTTTGCAAAGACTATTTCAACATGATGCCGATGGGGGTGGGGGTGTGAGAGGAAGACAGAGAGAGAATATTTTTAATTAGTTTTGTGTAGGAGGGAGGGAGAGGACAGATGTACATTTTAAATGTATCATTTTTTTTTCTTTATACATTTTTCTTGTGATATCAAGCAGCAAATAGACCAATCACAACAGGCGGGTAGCTTTATTTGTTCTGTTTGTGGAAGACTTGGCACTGCTAAGCACTCTTATGATGCCTTATTGTTGTTCCTGCTTGACATTCCCTGTCCTTGACATCTCCCTCCCCTTGAATCGATGATGACTGCCATCTTAGCCCTCAGGCTTCTGCACGGCTGATTTCTATTGAGCTAGTCTTGTCCGCAGTTTCTTGCTGCCCTACTTTTGCCCCTCACCACCCCCTCTTTTAAAGTCTACGGCAACTTTAATTTGGCTTGTGACCGTGGCTGCTGTGGAGAGCTTTTTATTTTTTTGAAAGCAGGAGGTTTGCACACCCAGCAGTATTTCTGGTGGGCTTTTCTCTGCTCTGGTGAGTGGCGTTTGCAGAGCATCGAGGGAGCTGGCTACAACCATGCTGCATCCTGCTTCTAAGCAGTCTGACACAAAATGGCAGTTTGAGGCGATCACGGTCACTTGCCTGGATAATGTATTTGAATATAAAAGTGAACAATTCACAGTAGCAATGTAGTTTCTCAGTGGATATGGCTATCATGAGGTAATCGCACCCATGGGGGATTAGAAGCACTCATCTGTTCTTGATTCTTGATCACACCCCAAGGACGTGATTATCCCATGCCAGTAGTCATATTTCTTGTTATATCTTACTGCTTAATTGCAACATCTTACAAAAAAAAAAAAAAAAAAAAAGGAGAGATCAGGTGAGATATTGCTGAAATCACTGCAAGAGAGTTTGATAGTTTCTGAGCTTCTAGCTATGTTTATTAATTAACCCTTCTCAGAGAAAATCCACAGAGGCACACTTTCAAGAGAGATTCCCCCTGTTTCTCATACAAACAGATATGCGGCATAGTCTCTTTCCTGGTATCTCATGCACTGCTGCAGGCTCTTGATGTCAAAATATACCAGCTGAGAATGTAGGATAAGAACAGCCATAGGCTTTCCTCTGGTCCTCAAGACATTTCAAGTCTATACTTTCCTGATTAGTATAATAACCTGTTTCATCAGGACCGCAAATATTTTTTCTCCTGGTCTCCAAATGGCAACTTTTACAGCAGTACACAGAAAGCCTTAGCATAACAGAAAACAGGAAAACATAGGAAATTCACTTGGGAGTCCTCTAACCTATATTTACTTTTTCCATAGTGAGAAACATTTGAACAATTCCTTAACATTTATAACTGCACATCTATTTGAAATAATTGAAACGGAAACGTTAAAAGAAATTACATTTTGCTAATCCATTTACAATGGTATAAATTGCTTCTCATAGCCAACTGCCAGGCCGGCTGTTTTATTTAATAACTTTAATGCTGAGGTTCCCTGAGGCAAGGAGACAGTTATCCCACCAACTGCAGAAGGTTTTACTGAAGTGTCCCCTGGCTATTGTCCAGGGACTGTGCAAGAGCCTAGCTAACAGGTTCACTTGCATTCCCCATGTCTGACAAATACAGCTGTTATATGTTCTAATGCAAACTAATTCAGAATGAAAGAGAAAAAGGCATAAACAAGGCATCCTACCAAATCAGACTGTTTTATTATTACACATTTGTGGCTGGGAAGCTAATAATTTATCATTGTAAAATATTATATTTTGAGAGCCTGGGACTGAGCAATTATGACCTTACCAGCAGAATCACAGATGTCTCTTAAATTTAAAGGACTCTCAGAAAGAAGCAATGTCTGGAAGGACAGCTCACAAGCACAGTCGTTTGATAGTCATTGCTCTACATAACTGTATCTATGGCATTTATTCCCATATTCAGTAGCATTATAGAAGATAATTCTTTTTCCTCTCTCCATATTTGGGCTGACTTTATTTTCAGGCTGTGAGTAAACATGGCTTCTCTGTCTATGACCCTCATCTTTATTTTATGTTGATATTAAGTGGAGTCACCTAACATAGGAAAGATGAGAATCCAACCCATTTCCCCTGCTGTGAGCTCTGCAGTACTCTCAGTCTCTTGCTCTTTTGCTTGTCCTATGAGGGACAGTGTTAGATTTGGGCTTGGCCCCTATCACATTAGTTCAGCATACTGTTAATTGCTTCCATCTGATATATGTTAGAGAAACACTGGGTTTCTCTAAGGATTGAGAAGTTGCTGAGTAACACACATGAATCTGCTTTTCAATAGTAAGACTGCACTGCTTTACATGTCCAAATGCTGCAAAACATTAATTGTTTCTGAAGCTTAAAGGAATGTGAACTCCCTTATTAGGGGGCCGACTGCAGAAAAACCTGTACAGTGAATTTTTTCATAATTCTCAGAAATAGAACACAGAGAAACTAGCAAAGTGTATTAAAATGTCTGTGGATTCCATGTTTTTTATTAAAAATAATTAGCCATTATTGAAAACAGCAGAGATATAACCTGCTATGTTTGTGTTTTAAATTGTATCAATCATAACTGTTAATTATCTATGAAGTATATAGGATCATGACTTTTTTTTTTTTTTGTTATTCCTCTCAAAGAAGTGCATTTTTATTTTCAAGAACGTTGCCCTGAGGATAAGATTTGAAATTGTTCTCAAGCAGATAGTATAATTAAGGATTGATCTGCACAGTGGGGAGAAGGTGGATGAATCAGACGCTGACATTTCTTTCTTTGCACTTTTTCTTTATGACTGAAAGTATGGATTCCTCCCAACTAACATAAGACGCTTAACTATGTTGAAGATAAAGAGTTAGGAGTTTAGATATCCTTGATTGTCAAAGATTGTCAAAGACAGATAGGCACTTCCAGATGGCAATTTATCCTATAACTCATCATTGGCTTTAGCAGGAGCCTAAGGCAAATATTCTCCTGACTTAGACACTTCAAGCAGGTGCCTGAGGTTGAAGCGGGATGAAAGTAGGCCGAAAATTTTGGTTTGGTTTAGCAGAGACGACTACTTCTCAATTACCTGACTTGGAAACAGTGATAAATATTCACATGGCAGATCTGCAGTCATAAAGGGAGGTCTTTAGCTTGTTTTCAATACCTTGATTCTCTCCGTTAAACATATTTTCAGATTAGTTTTAAGAAGAGTTCAGCAGTATGTCAGGAACTGGTCTTGGGATCCCCAGTGAAGGCATGAAACCTTTAGTTTAAATGCCCCTAGTTTGATCCTAGCTCAAAATCAAATTTCTTGAAGAAATGTGTGCATTGTGCTGTCAATATTTTTATGCAGAAAATACTGGGTCCCAAGATCATAGTAATTCTATATATAGGGATATATAGGGAGATGGATATCTCATGCTTTTTTCCTTCATGCTACAGTAGAAAATAGTATCTGAGGAAATTAATCTGCTTTGCCACATGTGATATATCCTTTGTTAAAAAAATATTTCCATGATAAATCAGTTAAAGCACAGATTTGAAGAGACATGCATTGTGTATTTCAAAAGAGTACCTGGTTGAGATGGCTTAAAATATATACCCCGACAAATAAAAATGGTTTGGGATATGAGTTGCCTATCAAGCTCTTTCTGTGCAATATGAAACTAACTATCAATTATATATAATCATCCTGTCACATACAACAATAATATGCAAAAGGCCATAAAATAACAGCACAGAATATCATAAATAACACTTATGAGGCTTATCTGACCCAAGACTGGGAAGAGCAACAGAAAGATACAGGTCATTATCTACAGATGCTTATGAAATTTGTTTTGATTACAGAGAAGAGGAAACAATAAGATAAATCTGAAAATAAACTGGAATTTAATCCAGGGGTATTCTGTAGATTAACCCGACTCAAGACTGTAAATGTCTTTTACTCTATGAAACCTCAATCAACATTAATCAACTTGATAAACCTGCTGATGCTCTTCAGTAATATATGTAATTATTGAACTTTATAAAATATTTTTGTTGTTTCCTTGGTGCAACTAAACAAACGTTTCTCTGTAATGCATTTTCTAGGATGCTGTGAGAATCATATCACAATATTTACATATCACAAGATTTAGTATCTTCCAAAAAAGAAAAGGATTCATGACGAACAGCCTTTCCCCTGGATGAAAGGACATTATCTCTAATGGGCTCTTCACGGAAATTGAGCGAGGAGCTCAGTTTATAACTCTGCAGACAAAGAAATCAAGGCATCCTGAGTTTCTTTTTGTGAACAGAAGCCCAAAGTTTTGGTATTACCTATTTGACTTGAGGAAACTCCCTGCAGTTTTATGAAACTGGTTTAGCAATATTTTTTGTGATTCCTAATTTTTAGTTTAAGCTCTGATCCTATCTGGCTTTAAAACTTGCCAAATTCATCTTATCTATCAAAGCAGAGAATTTACTTAAGAGATTAAGATTTGGAAAATTTAAAGTCACAGTCACCTTGTTGATTAACTTATTCTCTTCAGTGCATGACCAAGCCTTCACTTGTATCTTGATTATGCAGTTACCCTTTGGTGATGCCTGCCCTGGTTTCAGTTGGGACAGAGTTAATTTTCTTCCTAGTAGCTAGTATTGTGCTGTGTTTTGGATTTTTGATGAAAATAATGGTGATAACATGCCAATGTTTTAGTTTTTACAGAGCTGTGCTTACACAGAGCCAAGGACTTTTTAGCTCCTCGTGCTGCCCTGCCAGTGAGGAGGCTGGGGGTGCACCAGGAGTTGGGGGGGGGATGCAGCCAGGACAGGTGGCCCAGGCTGACCAAAGGGATGTCCCACACCACATGGTGTCATACGCAGCAATAAAACTGGGGGAAAGAAGGAGGAAAGGGGGATGTTCAGAGTGATGGTGTTTGTCTTCCCAAGAGATCATTATATACGATGAGCCCTGCTTTTCTGGATGTTGCTGAACACCCGACTGCTGATGGAAAGTAGTGAACAAATTCCTTGTTTTGCTTTGCTTGTGTGCACAGCTTTTGCTTTCCATATTGAACTGTCTTTATGTCAACCCATGACTTCTGGCTCTTTCACCTTTCTGAGTCTCTCCACAGTCCCACCTGGGGAGAGTGAGTGAGCAGCTGTGTGGTGCTGAGCTGCCTTCTGGGGCTAAACCACAATGCTGCCTCTCTTCTGGCAATGCAGAGTTCTTTATGCTTTTCAGTTACAGTTGAGGCTGGCCATAAAAGCCAGACTGCCATCTAAGGTACTCTTCTAGAGTATTCTTTAGTGTCATGGCAGTTCTCAGTTTTTTACCTTCCTTACGTCATTTGTTGTTTGTTAAGTGCTTGGTAAGACAAAAGCTAAAATCAGAACCTAAAAGAAAATCCCCGTAGTTATTACTGTTGTTTCACAGTCTAGCACAAACTACATCTCTGCTATTTCCCTATATTACTTATATAATAGATCTTATGCCACCTCAGAAGTCCAAGTTCCTTCTGACTAGGCAGATATGAATTATTTCTTAGAATTGGTATGATTGTGATAAGATTTAGATGTACAAGGTGGATACAAATCCCCAAGAAAGCAGGTGTGTCCCATTGCAAGCAAAATTTGGTCTTTTACCTGTTATTTTTGAACAGCTTGAGAACTGAGAGTAAAATTTAGTTACGTGACAATGATAATGAGTAGAGGACAACCATCAGTTCTGTGCAAGGAGGGGGTTTGTGGTGGGGAAGTTGCATCAGAAAGGTAAGAAACAGACGTAGGAAATGATTGCCTGTGGGTCATTCGTTGTCACTAACGCTCATTAACTGTTGAAGTTCTTGCTGGCTTATTAGCTGTTAGTTCCTGAGAAAATAAAAAGAGATGGACCTGAAAAACTCTAGGACTGCACATTTCTAAGTCTTTTTGCCTATATTTCAGAAGGAATATTTAGCAACTCTCTCTCTCTCTCTTTTTTTTTTATTTCTTTTTTTTTTCCCCTGAAGATAAGCAGTTCTTACAGGCTAATTTGAGTTATTTTGTTATTTTACACCTCTTTTATGCTCTCCACTGTAGCCTTGACCTCATGATTAGTGAGTAAGCTTCATAACTGTATCTGTATGACTGCTTCAAATGCAATGGCATGTTCCCTTTTTAAATCTTATGGAAGGAAGAGAGACCAAGAGAGATCTGATCCATTATGAATGGAGATGTTCTGAGACATTAAACCAGTATACAAGAGAAAATCTGGGGTTAGTGCAGAATTAAACCTTGTCACAAATTTTTGAAATGAATTGATTAGGTAGAAAACCTTTCTAAAATTCTCTGAGAGGAGTTACAGGTTAGATGTCTTAGAATTGTTTTTCAGACAGTCAAGAAGAGTGGTCTGCTTCGGGATGTGGCCTTGCACTGAAAAAGTACACCATGAGGGTGGCAATAAGAGCAGTCTGAGACACGTTTCTGGAATCCAAATCACACAAATCTCATAGGAGACTCTTTCAGAACCTATTTCTCACTATCTGATAGATAATCTAGAGCCGGGGCTCAGAAAACCTTGTCATTCATCAGGGCTTTCACTGAACTGCTGTATCTTGGTGCAAAGGAAGGGTCCAAGAAAAGCCCCTAGTGCAGGAAGCCTTTCAGCTACAGATTGTTAGGAATAAGGTGTGGTGTACGGGGAGTCCTGGCTTCATGTGTGGCTTGCTTTTCTCCATCTGCTGCTAGGAAGTGGCTACTTTCCTAGATACAACTCTGCGGAAGAAGAAAAAAAACAAAAACAAACAACAACAACAAAAAACAGACTTTCGGTTCGGTCCAGAGAGCTGCTCTTATCATGTAGTCCTTCCTGTTATCTGAAGACTAAAGAATAACATAGACCATGCTGCGACTATTCTGAAATCTCACAAAGAGGATAAAAGAAAGTCCTTCTATATTTTATTAAAAGCATATGCTATCTTTCATAATGATATATATATATATTAGTTCTTACTTTATCAAAAACCCTAATTCCTGCTGAACTGATATATCTTACACATATCCGGAATCTGAAATAGTTATAACCCTTTTAACTGGCCTGTAGTTAAATACAACTGCAAGGAATTTTGTATGATTCTCCATTCTGTAAGATGACTTTTTAATTCTTAACTGTGCTAAGAGCAGAAAGAACTAATGGGAAGTTTTGTAAATCATTTTGAACATTGTGTTGTGGACCAAGCATGTTATGTAGCTTAGTGTAATTCGTTAGGTTATCAGTAGGGCTTGGATGTCTTGATGTAAAGGCTTGAGACTCTAGAAAATTAAACAGCCTAAAAGTGGTAACAAGGTCATAATTAGAGATGATGAGTGGTGTTCTTATGAGTTGGTTTCCTTGCTCGTTGAAAACCTCTGAAACAAAGGTAGAGACTATTATAATAATTTTCAAATCTGGAGTAAAAACTAAACAGGTTCCTTTCCTAACACTATCACCATTTGTTCAAAGCATGTCCTATTGATCTCACAAGAAGAGGCCAGGAGAGAAAAAGCTTTGATCTTAAATATTGTTTAGCATCCTAATGTCTTATTTTTATTACATGTAGATCAACCTCAACAAAATATATTTCCTAATATTGAGCTGCAGGGCAATTTCTCTTTCTCTTTCCCATTCCTTTGTTGAATGTGGAAAAAATAAATTGAAGTTATGGGATTCCCCATGAAAAAACAACAACACACAAATGTTCCTTTTTTAAATAAAGTTCATTCAGTTCCCATGTAGCTATGTAGTTCACACTACTGAGAAGGGGGGAAATCCATATTATTCCAGTTGAATGTCAGATTTCCACTGCAAGCTACTTACAGTGAACAAAGATTTGGTGGTATTGGATCGACAGCTTGAACCAAGGTCCTTTTTGGAGCTGGTCTGTCATCAGAGAACAGAGCATATGTATGCAGGGTAATTTCTGAGGATGCTTTTATTTGGAAGTCCCCTTGGAGCGACTGGCTGTTGAAGTTTCTTACCCAATCTGCAAGGAGAAGACAAATGGAAAGGAGGCTCTGAATCACGACATGCTTAGGAAGGAGAAATTTGCTGTAAAGCTCAAATGTGAATTCTTTTGCCTTTTGAAGCCTTAAGGAGGCAACTTTTAAATCTCTACTCAGCCAGATCAGAACATGCAGCTATATCCAATCCATAGGAGAAATTACGATCATTTTGGCTGACGTATTCTGACACAGTTAATAACCCCAATGAAGGCAGACCCAAGGTGACTTACTTGCTGTGTATTGTTGCACGCAATATATTAATCAGAAAAACTCTGCTTGTGGAACAGCTTGCAATACATCATTATGCTGGACCCAGCAACCTCAGTCTCCTGAAAAAAAAAAGGGGGGGGGGAGGTCTTTTGGGCTAGGTGAACAATCTTGTTTGAATTTTGATAATGCAAATGCATTATGATTTATTGCAATATGGAAATCCATCAGGGGAATGTCATACTTCCCCTGGTATGAATATCATGTAAGTGATAACAGCCAAATATCAGAGATGGAATGAAGAGAAAAAGTCTTCTGTGAGTGACATTGGGTGGTCTGAGGTGACAGAGAGGTCACCTGCAAAACCAGACAAAAGCCATGGGGAAAATACAGGAAAGACTGTGCCTAGCTAGTAAGCCCTGATACTTTGTGGCTACTAAATCCTGTCCCCCCCCCCCCTTTTTTTTTTTTTCTTTTTTATAAATGTTGAAGTCGGCTCTCCTTTCAGCTTTGTGGTCAAGAACAAGATCCTGTCTTCCTGTGTCCTTTTTATTTCTCAAAATATGGTGTCGGTTTGGTCTTATTTATTTATTTTGGCAAGATTTGTGTGTATATGTATGAATTTAGATTTTCGTGTGTATTTCTCAGAGTTTTGTTTTTTTTTTTTTTTTAATTTTAGATCCTTAAACAAAGATGTGTAGAATTAAATATTGCTGGTCACTTGTTGTCCAGAACAGTGTATTGTCAAGGTCTGTACTTCTTTCTCTTCCCTAAGCCTCAGAATTCTTGCTGTATTTCATAGTATTTCCTCAGCTGCTTGAAGGGTTAAGTATGAAGTTAATGAAGTTATCACCTCTGAGGAGAAAGATGAAACCCTCTTAAGATGAGGGCAGATAAACAGAAAATATATTGATTTTTCAAACAGTTTATTGTAAAAAGTGATCACTCTAATTGAAAGTCAGAGATGTTCAGGCCATTTACAGACTTCAGGGTGCAGTTTCCAGTCACCCTCAGATTTGGCCAAACTTTGTTGTCCATGAAGTAAATGGGATGTTTCCAGAATCCTCACTGGAAGCAGGATTTAATCCACTACTTTGTCCTAGGTTATCACCTATGTACTTTTAGAATATTGATATTTGCCAAAATATCAACATCACTAGGTCTGCTTTATGGCTCTCTGCAGGAAACTGGTGTACAAATGCAAGGGGGTTCACACTGTCTGTTTTAATATCTAGCTAGAGAGATTCTGTCTCCTGAGAAGTATGGCTAGAAGATTTCAAAAGCACTAAAAGTATATTAATGTACAGTTTTAAGACAACTCATACAGCCTCCTTACTGTCTTGGCATCTCAAGAGTGCTTGTTTGTCAGAGCTTTGCAGTTGACCTTCAGGAATCTCTTGAGCATATAAATGGAGCTGTGATGTACAAGAGCTTCTTTCCTTAGATGTTGTTTTGACATAACTTGACCCTGAGTGGCTTTTTGAGAATGTTTCAGGATTAACAAAATAACAAAGATGGTAAATTCAATGATTTGGATGTTGCTAATATTAGAGTTGCCTTGGCAATGACAAATAAGCTAATTGGGATATAAAGCACACTACTCAAGGAAGTCATTCTCCATCATTAGAGGCAAAACACCGATGATCAAGTCTGATATATTTAAGATAAACTAAATTTCTGGCCTACTTCTAATATATGTTCTAAGATCCATAAGAAATCACTTTCTAGAACACATAGTAAAAATATTATGATGTAATATTAATGAGATTTCAAATCCTTAAGGACAGTCATTTCATAGGATGTAGTGAAAGTTCAGGGTTTGCTAGCATTGTAAAATTTGATTTAAAGAAATTAAGAACATAAATGAATACTCTGAATAATAAATATAGCATTCAGGGTCCAAGGATAGAAACAAATTATCCTTTAATAAGGCACACAAAGTCTCAAGACAGAGTAGAGATACCTTTCTGTGCTAGCTTGCTAATAGATTTATATGTATTTTGTTGTTGTGTTTCATATTGAGCAGTAGCCAGATAGAAAGATTGCCATTTTATTCAGAGCAAAGGACATAAATATTTTATTATAATACTGCTATCAACAATTTTACATAAGTGTGTGGTCGTAAAATTACTGTAAAAATGAGGTATTTTACTATCAAATATTTTTCTTTTACTTCTTCCATCATTTACTTAACTTGTTTTAATTGTCTGCATGTTGTTTAATGAAGCCTGTAATTGCTGGACTTTGTTAAGCACTGAGAAAATAATAAACATACTATTATTTCAGAAATAAGACCTGCATATGAATTATTTGGATGTTAAAAGTATGCTTATCAACAACAGCAAACAAAGATTCTCTCAACTATAGATTGGTGAGCTTTGATACAAACTCTTTACAGTGAATTTACAAAATCTTTATATTGCCGTATGAGTAGTGCTGCCCATTACCCAGTGTTTTTCACACATAACCTTTCATCTCCTGAGTCTGAGCCTCCTCTGAGTTACTGCAGGTTTATGCCAGAGTGATTCCATTAACATAGTTCCTCACGGAGTCATCTGGATTTACAGAAGTTTAAAGTAAAATCAGTAGACTGCCTGGGGAATTCTGTTGGAAATGTATCTTGCCACAGTGAAGAGTGTAGACAACTTGACCTGTGACAATTTTGGGTTGTGTGGCTGCTAAATTTCAAAACATGTTTTAGTGTTCACTTCGTCTGAATCCTAGAAAACGCTCTTGCAAGAAATGTGATTAAAAATAATTATCCGACTATTTTTTCAGAGTTTGTCATTTTTCTCTTTCTTTATCATGTTTGGTTGTTGTCACAGACGGCCAATCTAGGGGTTTTCTTGTTTCCTTTCTGTCTGGTGTGTATAGTGTGTATTTGAGGTTTGCATATCAGGCAACAGAAGAGAGGTTGTGTAGTCTTTCTATCACAAAGAGAATGACTATTTCTATCTCTGTTATTAAATATTCTTCCTTGGTATACTCAGTATAAATATATAACACTGTCTCTAGGCATTTATCCTTGTCATTCCTTGAAGAAGCGTTAGACTTTTCCCGTTCAGGAAAACATAGCTTTGCTTTTATTTTGTAAAGATGCACATCTTTCTGATCTTGTGTTAGTACTTTCTTTTGGATGTTGTATTTCTTCCACTGAAATTGTGACCAAAGAAATCAAAAGCATTGCTGAAAATGCTTTTGACTTTTTTTTTCTATAAAATTCAGAAAATAAAGAAAAAAAATACTATAAAGTTGTAAAGCAGCTACCAAACAAACTATTGCAGTAAACAATATTGGTTTTATCTTCTGCTTGCCATCACTTCACAGATTTCTAATCAAGACAGACTCTTGAACTCCGGTGGGAAACTGGTGAAAATAAGAAAAATTTCAATTATTTTCATGTCTAAGCTACTAAAATTGAGTTTTTCAGATGTTATCAAGATGGACGTGTAAACTAACGAGTAACTGTGAACTAATTTCCACATTCACTGGGAATTTCAGAGCTCATTGCATAAACACTTAGCAAATCTCTGCATCTTCATTTTTTTTCCTTAGATCAGCAATGAAAAATTCTCTGCCTCATTTCAGATAGTGTAATTAATGAATCTCAAATATTCTTAGTGCAGTATTTTAGTTTGTGCATGTCCATTGTTAATAAGTGGAAAAAAAAAAAAAAGGAAAAAAAAAGAAGGAAGCAATATGAAAAGACACAATTTTAGAAGGAGGAGTAAACAACAGAATAGGTTTATGAGTCAATTAGCCTGTCCTGTCCCAATAAAAACATGTTCAAGATTTCAAGATACTAAAACTTCTGTAAGCTTCCATTTTTACAATGTACTAAAGTAGAAATAGTTATTCTTTCTTGAAAATATATTTATTTATTAAGAAAAAGAAAAAATATAAAAGTTTTGATTGGAATAAACAGCTACACCACAATTTTAGAGCTGGAGTTTACAGCTGGCCCAAACTTTAATCCCAAATCTGAATATGTCTGGAGACTGGGGCAAGATTCAGATTTTTTGACTTGTATTTGTATGTACTGTTTCTTTTACCACAATAATAAGATTACTGTCTGTGTGCCATTGCAACAGATCATTGTTTTTAAAACACAGCGTATTTTAACTGATGTGATGCCAATACGCATGTACAGTCTTCCTAAGCTTAAATCCTGATCTTGAACTGCTTCTGCTCTTGGCAGACTTACTATAGCCTTCCATGAAGACCTTCTGATCAGCCACTCACACTCATGGAAAGCTGACCAAAAAGAAAATATCCAACCTAATTCACTTTTACTGTGAGGAATTCAGGACAGATTAAAACAAGACATTCATAATAACTGTGATTTCCTGTTCAATGGGGGAAATATTCTTGAGGTTTTTGACTGTTTCAATTGGAGACTCAGATCTGGGCTTCACTGTTTCCTTTGGAATCCATAAAATCAGTGAAATGAGTGATTGTACTGGGTCGGGCTGGGATGTTAACTTTCCCTGCAGCAGCCCATACAGTGCTGTGCTCTGCACTCGTAGCTAAAACAGCAGTGGTATCACACCAGTGTTGTGTCTGCTGCTGAGCAGTGCTGGCACAGCATCAGGACTCTCCCTAATTCCCCTGGGGGTGGGCAAAGATGTGAGAAAAGAAACATCACCAGGGCAGCTGACCTAAACCAACCAAAGGGATATTCCATACCATATGATGTCACACTCAGCAATAAAAGGTGGAAAAAGGAGGAAGAGGGGAGGGGTGGGCTCTTGTTGTGAAAACGTCTGTCCTCCTCCCAAACACCGGCTACGTGCGTTGAGGCCCTGCTTCAAGGACGTTGTCAAGCATCGCTCATTTGTGGGAAGTAGAGAGTAATTTCTTTCCTCTGCACTTCCACATAGCCTTTGCTTGTTTCGCTTAGTTTTCCCTTTCCCCCTCCCTTTTCCCCGTTCCTTTTTCCCCTTTAGTTAAATTGTTAATTGTTTAGTTAAATTGTTTAGTTAAATTGTTTAATTAATAATAATCTTTCCTTAATTATTTTTTTTCCTTTAATTAAATCATCCTTATCTCAACCCATGAATTGTTCTTTCCTTTACTTCTTCCCCTCCTCATCTAAGGAGGGGGAGGGAGAGAGCGGTTGTGGTGTTCAGCTGCCTAGCACGGTAAAACCACCACAGTGATGTTCCAAGAACTGCAGACAGATTGTAACATAGCTAGCACCACTGTCACTTGTGGAAGTAGGTTTCTGTTGTTCACAGATCAGTTTGTGATACAGTCCTTCCTTTGTGTCTGACCACAGAAGCTGTGAGTCCAATCTCATATTCAGCTGGAGTTTTTAGTTCATACTTTAGTACAGTGCCTCTCATTTAGTCTCCACAGCTGCAGAAATATTGTGGTTGTTTTGACCCCTTGCAGGAACCAAAAGCTACACGTGTCAGGGCAAACACTTTTGGCTTCTATTCAACGGCTCCTCAGATACCCTACTGTCTGAGGAAGGAGATGTAATATACATTGAGGAGATGAAAAACACCATGTTTATCAATACTTGCTTTGATGGGTAGGATAAACCTTAATCTTACACCTTAATCCCACCATCTACCTCAGATCTGATGAAAAAGGGATAGCTCTTTTCACTAGAGCTGGCTGCAGGATTAATTCCAAATATCAGTGTGGTTGTACTTTGAATGTCTCCTCCAATAGAGAGATGTGTACGGATTTTCCAGCTAAGGGTGGGTCTAAGTAGGAACTGTAATGCAAATGGTGGGTATTCTGGGATTCGAGCTCCAGTTTATCTCAGCTCTCAGAGCAAGCTTTTTGTTTAGTTGATATATGAAAACACTCATCAGTATATGCCATGTGTTGTGAAGTTAGAACAAACATGGAGCTGTCATAGACCTCATTTTGAGGGTATTGTTCATCAACTGAAGATACAAGTCCTTGAAGCTGATCTAGTCGGTGGTCCTTGACCTGTGACCGCACATTCCACTGATCTGCTGTTTACATGTGATTTTCACTTATGGATAGAAAAGATCATAAAAATACCAAGCATTTTTAGTTTAGGTTTGTTGATCCAAATCCATGTTAGTTTGAATCAACTTTTTAGACTAGCTGTAAAAATATACTGCTGCCTTCTCTTGTCTGCTGTAACCCCACTGAAATAAAACCATGGTCTGATCCCTCTAGACTGAAGCAACGGTGTCTTGTTCTCTCATTGTCACATATCTAATTCCTGTATTTTGCCTATGAACATCTGAAATCTGAGGCCCCAGATCCTTTAAGTCTCTACATGTACAATCTTACTCATCTGAGTTAAGCACACAGATAAAGAGAATGTAAGAGGGGAGAAAAGCATTAGGGGAGAAAAGACAGAGATACAAATAGCCTCACAGTTAAGTATATGTTGGTGTACTGATTTTAATGTTTGTAAAAATGGAAAGAGAGAGAGAGTGTTATTCCACGAAGATACAAAGACACTGTTTTCTTTTGTCTGCTTGCTATAGTATATGTTCTTGAATTTAGCTTGTTCGGTTTTGTCTTCTTTGACACGACATCACAAAAAAACCCAGCCAGGCGTTTTGGAGACTAGATGTTTGTGTGTAGGTCAGTTGTGGATGGCTGCTTTCTTACTGAGTGATTACCAATAAATATTCCTGTCACAAATACTGGCTTGAATTTTCTGGAAAGTAATTAATTGCACAAGCAGTCAACTAATAGTTGCAGCTGCAAGACATAACTTAGCTTTCTTCTCACTAATATCAGTGCTATACTTATGCTAAACTGTTCTGAGCATCTCCAGAGTATTTTGCATGTCTGAGAATAATATTCTCCATCCGCTCCAAATTCATGTTGGCAATTTATACAAGCATCTTATTATGTTGTGAGGAAGATGTGAGAAATGGTGGGGGAAGGAAACTTATGGAAGAGAAGTGCAAGGATATGTTGCTGTTCTTTCCATAGAAATTTGCAGTTATTTTGCAGTTATTCTGCACATTGTTATGAAAAGAATGGCTTCCAGCTATCAGCTTTGATCTAGGTGTACTTTACTATGTAGGATGGATGATGTGACAGAAGGGATGGAAAAAGAAGTTTACCCAGGAACTAATAGAGAAATATGTAATTGTGCCAGTTCCTAAACAATGAAAAGTTCCTATTTTGGTGACCCGAATGAATGTGTTTACTCTGTTCACCTCCCTATTATACAAACAACTTCTTTAAACAGGATTGTCAATGCTAGTAATTTATAATACCTGCATCTTACACGAAAACCCATCTGTAGCTCTCCCAAAGTGCTTTGCAAATGATGTATAGATTATTAATTTGTTGAGCAAAATGTAGGTGAGATATTTGTTTTTGAGATGTGAATATTTCAGCATAACTTTTCAGTGTGTGGACATATTAAATCCTTTAATAGATATGATAATAATTGTGTAAATTTTGTTTTCCAAAACCTGGGAGGGCATAAAGGCCTGAGAGATTGTATATTCCTATTCCCTAAAATACAACAAATAAATAAATAAATAAATAAATTTCCACACAAATTTAAGGAAGCCATTGCCAAAAAAACCAAATAAATAATAATAAAAAAATCAACTCAGGTCACTTATTAGAAGATGTTCTACTTCCATCAGTCACTACTGGTTTCAACATGATTATTTCCCCACTCAGTCCTTACTCACAGAAATTGTAGCTTCTAATCAAATGTTCACTTAAACCTTAAACTAAATAGCTAAGAACTACAAGAGCTAGCAGTACCTCCCAGAGACTAGCTCAGTATAACTTTTGAGACAAAGGCTGATTTTTTTTTTTTTTTTTTTAGGGAAGGAATGAAAGAAAAACTTCACTGGGAAAAAAATCACATCCTTAAATGATCATCAATAAATCACCTCTTTAAATAATTGTCAACAAATCTGAGCATTCCTACCTATTCACAAAATATCCTCTACAATTATGAGTTTCTTCTGCTTGCTTTATTGGACTGATAATGACTTATAAATAGTCAGCAGTACACAATTCAAATTGGCAGTCTGCATGGCACGTGCAAGGGGAGAGCAATTAACTGAAATACTGAAAAAATGAGTTAATATTCATTCAGTGTATTTCTAAAAATACTTCCAGGAAAATAAGCAGCTAATGTTTGCTCTTGTTTCATTATTCTGGGAAACTGAAAAAAAAAAAAAAAAGAAAAAAGAAAAATTTTAAAAGGAAAAAACTTTTAAAGTTGAATGGAGCACAGTCATGAGTGAGTGGATTAGCAACCTATGCAGGGCATTGCCAGACATCTGCAAGAAACAGTTCAATAACCTGTAGGAGATGCAGACACGACAAGGTACTAGAAACACATGCAGGATTTGCACCAGAAGTTATAAGAACAATCAGTCCTGGATTCTGCTTAACTCCCCATTCCTGAAGGCCCCCTGAAGGTATCAGAAAATGTAATCTTTCCAAAGTGATAAACAGCCCTTTCTCATTTTGGTAGTTTCATTTCAGAAAGGTGAACACTACCTGTTTCTTTGACTAACTAGTAATATGTAGAGGTGTTTTGTGAGAGAAGAGCCCAGCTGCCTTTTATTCTCTGAAAACAGTAAGTTCTGCTTGCTCAAGAGACTCTCATAACAGACGGACATAGGTGTTGCCACAGTGGTGAGGAGAGACAGACAGAAATTGTTGTGTCGCCAGTGAGACTGAGCTGACCAGATGAATTAAAATCTGTAATTATGGCTCAAGCTTTTTAAAATATTGTTTTTTTTGATAGTAAGGGAGTAAGACATAAAGCCCTATTATTCAGGCTGTAGTTCTGCTTGCTTTAATGTCACTGGGTAAAACTCTCTTTAATTCTGTTTGTACTGAACTACACTGCATAGATCATTCTCAGTTCACTTTCTTTTAATTCTTTAGCACTCCTAACACATAACTGCATGCTCTATGTAAAGCTGGCAGCAGCGGGGAACAAATTGATGTTACTCTTTTCTGTCAATTAAAATTTCAGGGGATTGAGTGGACTAGAGGAGAAGGTGTCTGCACTTTCATGATTGCTACATTTCAATCTCTGGATTTCAAAATTGGCATCTCCTTCATTGTGTAGCAAATCCCTGAGGGAGAACCACAGGCTTCTGGTTCTGTCCCGCTCTGTGTTATAAATGGACTCCAAAGCAGACTCTCCTTTACACACTGTCCTTTGAATCCTGTGACTCACCTTCATAAAAGCTGTCTTGGTCTTGCAGTGAAATTGCTCCTCAGCTCTCACTTCTGTACTACTGAGCAGCCAAGAGGAAGGGAAAGACGCACAGCTATGTAATGCTGCTCTACTGTACACTGTCAAAACCTGCCAACGGTTCTTCACGCAAATGAGTTTCCAGCTGACAATGTATGTTTTTAATTTAGCTCACATGGTTATACATGGGCAGGTGAGAAGGGCCCATTTCCCTTTTTTATTTCTTTTTCTTTTTTTTTTCCCCTGTGCTGGTAAATGTATTTCATCTTGAAACTCTTGCTTTGGATTAAAAAGCTGTTGCCTTTGGCACTAAAGCTGCACAGCAGGCTGAGGAAAGTAAAGCTTCCTTTCATTGCCATGTTTGAAACTAGAGGAAGTCATCATATTACTTTAACAAGCAGAAATGAATGAAAATGTTTAATATGATTATGCAAGCATGAGTAGCCGTATTACTGTGTTCTAACCGCTGCGGATTTTGCTCTGTGTGATTCCTCATGCTGGAGGATAACGTGATTGTCTATTTTCCACTAGCACTCAAGTTAGGATTTTGTTGTTAAGTCTTGTGAGGTGAACTCTCTGGTGATCCATTTCCCACCTTTTCAGAAATACAGTGCCTTAAAAAAAGGCTTGAACTGCATATCTGGAGTTAAGTTTTGTTGCCAATGAGCATTTCATACCTCACAGTTATATATCATTAAGTCTTTGCACACAGGAAGAAGTAACAATCTTCTGTTCTTGCTTCTGTTGTGGGACTGCATAGAATAGAAATTAGTTCTTGGCCTGTGACAAACCTAAGCAAACCACTCAGAGCATAGCCACTTGAAAAAAGCCCTGTCACAGAGCATTTCACAGAGCACAGCATTAGCTTGGGTGCCAGAAGCAATGTTATCTTGTGAGCATGGTGTTTCTCCAATTATTTAGCTCTGGATGTATTGCGCTGCATTGCGCCACAAAACATGTCTTTAATTGCTTTGTGTTTCACCTCAACACCAATTTGGGTGTTGATTATGATTGGTGAAGGAGGCTGGGATTCATCTCTTCTAATTTTGGATATTGAAGTGGGAGCTGGCTGAGCCTTCTTTGTATAGCAAAGAGAGAGAGAAATCGCACCTAATGATATCAACCTCACCTCTGTCTTAGCCTGGAATGAATATTCTGATGTTGATTGTTTCTCTCCAGACTAAAATTTCTCCTTAAAAGATTCTTAGTTTAGGAAAGGAGTTTTTATTTAGAAGAAATTACAGAATTACAAAATCAGAAAATCATTAAGATTGGAAGGGACCTTTCAAAGTTTTCTAGTCCAGTCCATCTGTTCAAAGCAAGGTCAACTATAGTTGTGTCCAGGTGGGTTCTGAATATATCTGAGGATGAAGAGCCCACAGACTCTCTGGGAAACATATTCCCAGTGTTTGTCACCCCTACAGTAATAAATAAATAAATAAATGGTATAGGAATTTAATATATTTCAGCCTATGCCCATTTCCTCTTGTCCTCTCACTGGGCAGCAATGAGAAGAATGTCTCCATCTTTTTCACTCCTCATACCAGGTATTTGATAAGATCCTCCCCGAGTCTTCTCTTCTCCAGGCTAAACAGTCCCAGCTGTTTCTTTCCTCATATGTCAAATGCTCCAGTCCATTAATCATCTTTTTAGTCCTTTGCTGGATTTCTTCTAGTGTGCCCTTGTCTCTCTTGTACTGGAGAGCCCAGAACTAGTACCCAGATGTGTCTCAACCAGTAGTCGGCAGATGGCAAACATCACCTCCCTGTACCTGCTGACAGTGCTCTTCCTAGAACCGAAAACTCTCCTCAATTTTGTCATAAGTGAATGATCTCTGTGAATTTTTCATTTTTATTATGATTTTTTTTTCTATTAAAAAAAACAAACAATTCCAACAAAACACCTTGATTAAGCCTCCTCGCATTAATATTTTTTCTCATGCTTCTCCTCTGACACAGGCAGGCCTAACTGTATCCAGCCTCAAAGCTTGCCGGATGTGAATCAGAGCCTGGCCTTGTTAGTGCAGTAATTAGCCCATGGTGATAAGACCTCTCTCTTGGTGCCTCATTAATGTGGCTTTATGGCTTTTGGACTGGGGCTGACTCATACCTGGCCAACTCAGAGGACGGGCAGGATTAACACAGAGCTGTCTGCATCAGGCCATGCAAGTGGGCCTCTCTAGGTTGATAATAAATTAAGGAAAGGATTGTTGGTTACAATGGTATTGAGCTGTTGATTATAATTGAGTACTATAGGTGCTAATACAGTCCAGACGGTGAATAAAAGCAGAATATCCACGTATCCATGCTAACATCTTCATTGTCTAAGAAGAGACAATTCTTTTTTTTTTAATCTTTGGAATATGGATGCACATAATTTAGTGTTCTGATTTTATCAACTAGTAGTGAATCTGAATGATAAATAAGTATGCTATGATTTACCCTTATGAATTTTCCTAATACTTTCTTTTTACTCCTTTAAAATTAATTGCTGAGAGAGATGGTTACTGAACCATAGTGCTTAAGAACTGTGTTTTGTCTCCTTCTCTTCCACTCCCAGCCTCTTTGCAGAGTGAGACAAAATGGTCACTATGCACATTACTTTGGAGAAAATGACCTATACAAGACATAAAGTAGTGAAGAATTGTTCCCATATACTTGGATTAGTGGTTCTGGGCTAAATTAAACTCACTGCACATGTGCAATGCACCAAAGTCAATGTAAGGATCTCATGAAAATGTCCAGATGCTGGTAGTTATTCTTCCAACATACACTGGGGTCTGAAATTGCCATTTAAAAAAAAAAAAAAAAAGGCAGCAGAGGAGGGGATAGACTCTTACCTATACAAAAACTGCTAAATGCCCTTTCATTGCAAAAGAGGAGCTAGCAGTAGAAGTTTTTCCCATTAATCCATTAGTCACTCATTCTCATTTTCTTTTATCATTACCAAAATAATTGAAAAGCCACATCTATATAGGTAAGTTCCTGCAGGCTTGTAATTGTTTATTGTATCTTTTGAGCTTAATTAAGAATCAGGTAGATATTGTACTTGCCTTATTAGAGAAAACTAAGGAAAATATATTATCTGTGTAGGGAGCACACAACACAGTAGGGCTGGTAGGCACAAGAAAAAAAGTGGATTAGGGTGTTTTGGAAGCACAAGGAAATACTTAGAAAAGAATTCAGTGAAAGTTACAGAAAAAGTTACCATCTGACAAGAAGGACCTGGGGATGTTGGTTGACGAGAAGCTTGACATGAACCAGCAATGTATGCTTGCAACCCAGGAAGCCAACAGTATCCTAGGCTGCCTCAAAAGAAGCATGCCCAGCAGGTCAAGGGAGGTGATTCTGCATCTCTACTCTGCTCTTGTGAGACCCCACCTGGAGCACTGCATTCAGTTCTGGGGTCCCCAGCACAAGAAGGATGTGGACACATTAGAACAAGTCCAGAGGAAGGCCATGAAGATGATCAAGGGGCTGTAGCACTTCTCCTGCAAAGACAGGCTGGGGAAGTTGGGGTTGTTCAGCCTGGAGAATAGAAGGATCCAAGGAGACCTTATAGCGGTCTTCCTAAAGTACCTAAAGGAGGCCTACAGAAAAGCTGGGGAAGGGCTCTTTGTCAGGAGGTGCAGTGATAGGACAAGGGGTAATGGCTTTAAACTTGAAGAGGGTAGGTTTAGATTAGATATAAGGAGGAAATTCTTTACTTTGAGGGTGGTGAGGCACTGGCGCAGGCTGCCCAGAGAAGCTGTGGGTGCCCCATCCCTGGAGGCGTTCAAGGCCAGGCTGGATGGGGCTTTGGGCAACCTGGTCTGGTGGGAGGTGTCCCTGCCCATGGCAGGGGCGTTGGAAGTAGACGGTCTTTGAGGTCCCTTCCAACCCGAGCCATTCTGTGATTCTGTGATTCTATGATCTCTGTCTTAACTAATAAAATATTATCATGACATCATCAGGGTATAGTGGCAGAGAAAGGACCTAAGAACAAAGAATGGTTTTCATAAGTCTTGCAGGATGTTTTTCCTTCCATAGACAGGAGAGATTGTGAATAAGCGTACAGGTAGATGATATGGAAATGGATATAAGGATGATCAAGGCCTGGAGAAAACAAAAAAAAGAGTTTGGTTTGCTGACTAGAAGTGAAAAGATGGCTTCATATTCAGGTTTCTTACTTGAAATAGAAAGGATTTTTTTTTTTCTTGAACTAGAGAGTTATGAACAGTTGTAAACAAAGTGGGCTTCTGTGACCTGTCTTAGGTGGAACATCATATTGAAATATTCACCTAAAGGTTATTTTAGGTTGTGAATCTTGGCATATTTGTCTGCCTTCTATGTGAGACATCATTTCACATTGTCAAATGCCATTCAGAAGTAAATGTTTTATTTCCATAACAGTTTAGATGGTAAACTTTGTCTTTGTTAAAAGTGGTTTTAAGTCCATTTGTTCTGGATTTTTTTAGCATTTAGACACCTTTGTTCTTTACTCACAGCAAGTAATCTATGTGTCCTGCAAAGCTACAAGGTTTTCTCTTCTAACAAAGTATGAGCCTTTCTAATTTACAAGATTCACTTGGATCTAGAAGCCTGTGTTTTTTGTCACTCAGAAGACATTAGCTTATGTAAAAGCATTTGCATGTTCATTTAGCAGTTGTATACTCAATACTTGCACTTCCTTGTTGTAAATGAATTCTTGATTTACAAAGGTACAGTACAGTTTGAGATCAACCAGTTGTTCAGTTAACTAGCAGTTGCTAATAATAAATAAATAAATTAATTAATTAAAATAAAAGCAGTACAGTTCTTGCTATAGATGTTGTAATTATTCAGGCATCAAACCAGGCTTTCTATGAATCAGTATTCAGTTATAGGAACCTCAGTGGGAAAAGGTGCTTAAGGGATAGTTCTGAAGTTTTTTTTTTGTAATATACAAGAATGTTTCACAGATGATTTCTCAAAAATGGGAAGCTATGAAGTTTTATCATCAGATATCATTCACAAGCCTGGTGTTTCTCTGTTTTTTCCCAAGAGGTATAAATTAAGACATTATCACTATTATCTGCAATACTCTTAGATGAATCTCTATAGCATTGCCTTGCAGAGATGAAATAAATCCAGGCCATTTGGAGAAAAAATGGCGTTCATAAATAATATCAGCTTATCCACAGATAACAATACAGGATTTAATTTGAACCATTTAGTACCAGGTTACAAATCTTCAGCAGTCTGTAAGTCAGTTTTATTTTTTGCAGCAATGTAAATTACTGTGGTTTGATGGCTTGATTTGTTTGGGTTCACATAAACTCCCTGTGAATAAAATCTGCCAATTTTCATGGCAGTATAATTTTCAGATGCATATTTTTGAAGGAAACTGAGTGTTCAATACCTCTTGGTGCCAAGAACCTGTGCTTATGCACTGTCCAACATAAAACATTATCCCACAGTGGTATCTTACAGTGACATTCTTTGAAAAGTTAGCTGTAGCCCCAAAAGTTGAGCTCTTGCAGTGCACACAGGTGAGACAGACTCTCATCCTTCCCCTTTCTTTACCACACCTTTGCAACTTTGAATGGGAGCCTGGTTAAATCAAAGGACTTGTGCCCAAGGATGTGGAATAAGATAGCACAGAGCTGGTTGTGGACTTGTGTCAGGTTTTACAGGATGGATGGGAAATGTCTTCATTTGCCTCATGTCACAGCTTGGAAACTGTTTGTTATTGGGTGTATATTACTGTTATTAGTGGGGGGCGGGGGCATATTTTAAATTATTGGTAGGACAGTAAGAATGTGATGAAGTATAAGTATGAAACTTGCTTTTTGATATCTCTACACTAAAAAAAAAAAGAAAAGAAAAAAAAGAAAAAAAAGAGATGAAGTCAGGAAAACATAGGAGTGTAATGGAGTGCAAGTCTTCTCATACTGGGTTGACCTTAGCTTTGTCTGCTCCATTGATGTTAAGGTGAAAAAGGTGCAAGAACCGTATAAGGTGCAAATACAAAACTTTCCCCCCAAATATGTCACTATGACTACTAACAACTACAGATTTTATTTAGACTTTGGAATTAATTACCTCAGGAAGTCATTAAGGTAATTCTAAGCCTCATGCTCTATCATTTAAGACTATCTTCAATTATCAGAGTTATAAGGTTTAGGATTCCTGAGATCCATATAAAGTTTGAACTCTATGGTGAATCTTGATATGATCTTTGCCTTAGTGACTTCTAGTGGCAATGAGATTCACAGTTTATTAACTTGTGTAAGGAAAAGTTTCCTCTTAGTGGTGTTAATTACAGTCATAGGTCTAGCTTTATAAATTGATCTTTTTTGGTATGCTAGGCGCACCTCCTTGTGCTTTAATAGCTATAAAAACAAAAGATATTCTTTTTTTATTTTTATCATTTTTTTAATAAGGGTACTTTCACACATCCTTTTTTTTTTTTTTTTAATACAGAGCCACTTTATTCTCAAAAAAAAAAAAAGGTGGGAAAATGGAACGTTAAGAGCAAGAAATTTTATTTTAAAGGATAGAACTGAGCGACACACTTATGTGTTTGGCAAATGTTTCTGCCTTTGAAGCAATATCAGTGGAAGCCTGAGGGAGACAAAGTTTCAGAACGTTAAAACCACAAACTTTCTTTTTAATAATACATGAAGTTGCCTTAATAAATCCTTATGGAAACTGTAGCAGCAGCAGCTAATGACTGGTTTTAGTTAATGACCCATTAACATGTTAGCAAAGCAACCACTAACTGTGATACTTGGCGAGAATCAGTTTCAAAGGGACGATTAATATTAAAATGTGATGTTGATTTATTAACCAATACATTTTTAAGGTATTACTTTCTACCTGGAGCAACGAACACATACTGCAGTGGCAGAGTTGGTAAATTAGTAAAATCAGTAATTCTGCGAGGGTTAATAATCTGGTTTGTTCCAATCAGGCAACAGAAGAAAGAAATAGCTGACCCTCCCCAGGGATGTTATTTGCTGAGGCAAATTTCAGTCTTGGATGGTGCTTTAAAACAATGTTGCTACTGTGGGTCTTAACAGGACACCAAGAAATCTGAGTCATGTAAAAGCAGAAGATATGAAGACCTACTTTTGCCTAATTAGGTCAGGGAAAGGGACCTTACATTAGTTCTTTACTGAGGAGGCCAATATAACAAATAACATTAAAAAAAAAAAAAAAGCAGTAAGGAAACTGCCTTGGGATGTCTAAAGTCACTGCTTTTATGTACTTAATAAGTATTTTTTGGGCATATATTACAGGCCAAGACTTCCATTTCTGTATAGTTCTTGCACAACAGAAAGCCTTCTTGAGTTGTATCCTTGTGGCTATGGCTGTTGTTGGAGTCAGTGCTGGTATGGCACGAATAATATCTGTTATGTGCCGCTAGTTCTCTTTCTATGTGTATTTCAAGTTTGTGTCATGCATATATCTGCTTGTTGCTTTATTTCCACCTCAGATAAGGTAGAGGCAAAGAAACCCACGATGTGCTTAGAGGGGTAGATAAACAAGCCTGTGTCAGTACCTCTTGAGGGACAGGTTCCACTTCCTCAGGTGAGCCTTCATGAAATTGCTGTCTTTTGCACATTGAGTTTTATGTTGTTCTACAAAATTCCAGATTGTGGCCTTCATCTTCACTGCTTCTCAGAACTGAAGGCTATAAATCCGCCGAGAAACCTTTTCCTGAGTTTCAGTTCTTCAGAACTTCAGTTCTTCAGAGCTGAAAGACAAGCATGTTCTTGGCACTTTCATTACCAAGATTTGCCTGCCTGAGCAAATCACCTGATTTCAGCAGGCTTCCTTCCTTCATTCCTCTCTTCAGTGTGTCAGATTGTGCTGTGTCCCAGATCCCCATGTCCTTTCTATCAGAAGAGCTCCAATGCTTTGCAAAGAATGAAACTTTTTTCTCCTCCAACTCTGCAGATGGAGTCACTGAGGTCTGGAGACATGAAACGTGTATTTGAGGGCTACTACTTCCAAAACATCCTAAGGGCTTTAGATCCACACATCTAACTTAAGTGTTTTTATGTCGTAGTTAGATCCCTTTCCCTTGTTTGTAAATAGCATTGTGGTAGGGTTCAGCTGCTCAAACATGTCTCTGTGTGGTACACAGTGGGTGAAATTGCAGTATCAGTTACACCACTGGAACCAAATAAGAGGCAATCACATCCATCATGGGGTGACAGAAGGTAATGGTGTGTCAATAGGTACGTACCTGCCTGGACATGCTTAGGCACAATAAAGCATTACAAAGAGGTCAAGCAATAGCTATTATAAGTTAGCTATGATTCTAACTGGCATCCTGCCAGCAATGTTTTGGCCAGTCAACTAAACAGAATATTAATCTGAGGTTGATCCATGGCACTGTTTTCCTTTGCGGTTTGTGTCTGTAATACGTAAATGCGTGCATTTGAACTCTTTGAATGTTTGCTAGTCAGCATGAGATGCCTGTCTGCTGAACAGTTTGCTTCTCCTGAGGCCACTTGAACATGGAAAAGTGAGCTCACTTACCTACAAGGTGCTACCAGCACAGCGAATGCAGATGAAATTGAAACAGAAGCCCAGTAGCAATTTGTCCATGGAGAAACACGTTCTCTTGAGTAGTCCAAAATACTTCGCATTCCCCTGAAAAACTTTCCACACTAACAGTACCACTGTATAAAGGTAATGATGATAAAGGCAGACTCAATTTATTATTGAGCTACCGTTCAGTGTAATCTTCACATGTTGAATTTTTTCATCTCAAATCCAGAAGATGTGAAACAACTGATCCCAATGAAGGGCTCCCCACATGCAGTACTGTCTTGAGCTTTGTTCCTCTGAAGAGGAAGCAGATATATGTAGGGTTATTGCCATGTCAAACCAAATTAGAAGTTTAGAAACATGCTGTTTCCTTATTTGTGCCACCTACTGTTCCCAGTTGCTGAGAATCACTGTAAATACAGATACAGATACGCTTTCTTAGTCGATATGGGTAGTGTTTTATTTCAGGAGAATGAGGTGCTTTTTTTTTTCTTCTTCATTTTTTTTTTTTATTTTAAGGAAACATTTGTTTAAACATTTGCTCAAGAAGCTGTCTTCTGCCCAAAAAGTGTCCAGAGGAGGGCGATGAAGATGGTTAAGGGCCTAGAGGGGAAGACGTATGAGGAGCTGCTGAGGGCACTGGGCCTGTTCAGCCTGGAGAAGAGGAGGCTGAGGGGAGACCTCATCGCAGTCTACAACTTCCTCGCGAGGGGGAGTGGAGAGGCAGGTGACCTATTCACTGTAAACACCAGTGATAGGACCCGCGGGAATGGTGTTAAGCTGAGGCGGGGGAAGTTTAGGCTGGACATCAGGAAGAGGTTATTCACTGAGAGGGTGGTCGCACACTGGAACAGGCTCCCCAGGGACATAGTCACTGCACCAAGTCTGTCTAAATTTGAGAAGCGATTGGACTGTGCACTTAGTCACATGGTCTAAACTTTGGGCAGACCTGTGCGGTGCCAAGAGTTGGACTTGATGATCCTTATGGGTCCCTTCCAACTTGGGATATTCTATGATTCTATGATTCTATGAAGTCTTGCTCTGTTTTGAGTCTTTCTTTCTCTTTTCCACCAATGAACAGTGGTAAGACACAGCTTTACTAACCTGAGGAGTTCCTTGAGATGATAAAGGAAAATGGAGCCGGGACATGTTCAGAGAGCCAACTCTGCACTTCAGTTTATAGGAGTAATAGAACCTGAGCTGTTGTTCCTTGTGACAGAACAGCTAATGGTGCCTGGTCTAAGACAACCTTTGCATGTCAGTGATTCCACTGCCAAAGACACCAGTCATTCTGGTTTCAGGCTTGGGTAAAGCCTGAAACTGAGCTATGTATATCAACAGTGATCAGATAGAGATGACAGTGGAGATTTTTTGCTTCACTTTTTTTTTTTTTTAGACTTCTTGGCCCAGCTTGGTATAGCTGATGTGGCCTTTATTATTATTATTATTATTTATTTAAGAAATGCCAGCAAAAATCACATTGCTGCTTTTTGGCATCTCAGAGACTGCTACTGCACAGTTGCTCACCTGCCCTGAGGCTCTTCTTCATAAGAATTCACAAGTCTGAAGTGACCCCTCACCTCCTCCTGCATTTAATGTGCAGCTAAAGCAGCTGAGGTACTGAGGACAGGCAGTGCTACCTTAAGCTTACTTACAACACCTAGCTTTGGTGCTCATCTAATCCAGTTCTGATACTTCGAATGAGCAACTTGGTTAGAGCCTAAGTGAGGGTGGGGCTTGGATAAATGCCAGCTTGCTAATTCTCTGCCAGATGAAGACTGAGGAAAACAACTGGAAGATTTGGCAGAAATTACATCAGCATCCCTAATTGAGAATGTGCACCTGCCACTTGCTGTTCAGATCTATAACTCAGGTCTTTCTAAAATTACACCTGCTCCTTTCGCATGTTTAGTTAGAAGCTGTTGACAAGATTGTGTTTTATTATCTCTGCAACTATTTTTTTCTCTGAATGTGGGGTGACAGGGCTCAATGTGAAAGCTGTTTGGAACTTCAGCTGGCGACGTGAGGAGAGCCTGGCCACACGCTCACATTTAACTAAACCCAGATGCTACGGAAAGAGGGGGAAAGATGACAGCCTTGCACATGAACATGGTTGCTGTGAAAAAAATGTTAATTTGGTGATGGAAAGGGACTTGTTAACTTACTGAACTAGCTTTTGTTACAGCTGGCCATAGGTTTCCGATATTCCTTTCCTTCTGAAGAGGACCCAAATCTAGGAACTCTGACATGTGTCTGTGAGATAGGATCCTGGGGAATAATTGTAAATAGGCAACTAAAATATACTGTATTATATACAGTCAATGGGAGAGAGTTAGCTGGGTATAGAGTATCCATCCTTCTCTATTGTCTTCTTTTTTCCCCTCTTCCCTATTCCTCACATTTTGTTCTTTTAACATATGTATATTCAGAACCACGAATAATTAAGATAACAGTATTACATGATGTTCATCCAGCCTGAAGAGAAAGTTGAGGTAATTTTAGGTAATTACAGAGGGCAAAACTGATCCCCAGTTACCTTCAGTAAGGTATTAAAATAGCTTTCACATGAAGATAAGATCTTTCATAAGATCCTTCATAATGTTATCTCTTAGAACTATCTCCATAACAATATATATGGTATTAGAGAGATATATATAGTTATACTTGCATTTGTAATGACTCGGGTACTTTTCAGAAAAAAAAAAAAAAGCTAGGCAGATAATAGAAGGACTTGAAAACAAACTCAGAATATGCTTTCATGAATTAAAATTGAAAAATATGTTTAGAAAATCATAGGGAATGGAAGTCTATAAATTCTCAGGTTGTGGTTTATCTTGTTCTATTGTGTTATTCAAAAAACCCACAAACAAACAACAAACAATAAACAAACAAAAAATATCAGCAGGGTGCTACTGTGGGGTTAGATATGCCTACATTCAACTCCTGGCTTTTCTTGCCCTAGAACATGCATGAAGATGCTCAGGTCTCAAGGGTGCTAGTGACGTGAAAGCTGTGACTTGCTTCTTGGCAGGCGGTGGTCTGCTGCACTTACGCCTACTGAAGTATCAGAACAGAGTAGAGGAATTGTCCTTCCTCTTGACCACCTATACCACCCTGTACCCAAATGCCGAGAGCGCTAGCCTTGAAAGTGGGAGATCCATGTTCCCTGCTTGATTTGGAAAAGGATTCCAACTCTTTTCCCTCAGGGAAGACAAAGTTACAATGGCGCTATATGACAATTTTTAAATAGCCCTTACCCTTGCTATGTGAAGAGGGTATGGAAGAATACTACTTTGGGAAAAAATAGGAGCAGGATTTAAGTCTCCTAGGCAAGTGAACTACTGTGAAAAAGATAGGGTAACTAGCTTCAAGGTTTTCTTTAATATTTGACAGAGAACCCAAGTCTCTGCCAACTGTTGGGTGTAGAGCAAGTACAGAAGTCAATTGTCTCCACTTCTGCTTCTCCTGAGAGAGGACTGATGTAGTGTCAGCACTCAGTGACCATTGCCCAGCTCATAGGCAGTGGGCCCTTCTCTCTTAGGTGCTTCCCATCACTTGAGGTGCCTCTCCACTTATTTTCTTTGAACCTAATTCTGCAGTGCCTAATTCTTCTACAGTACCAGGATGCTGGATACTATACAGGGTTACGAGTTCTGATATATATCAGTTCACTTAAAATATGACTTTTGCAATGCTGATGAGTTCAATACCTGTGTCCCTTAATGGGTTAGCCCTTGACTGCCCTGTGTTTCAGTTCTTCTTTGATACAGGCATTAACTACAAAGTTTGAACTCTCATTGATGCTGTGGAAGACAAAGGCATGAAAGATTGTCCAGTGTTGAGACATAGTTGTGAGGGGCAATAGAAGCAGATAAGGGAAGTCATGAGGAAGAGTCTGGATCACATCTCTTTGTAACAGAGATACAGCTATCATCTATCCACCCTGGGGAAGTCCAGAACACTTCCTGGGCAACTGGATTCTGTATATTTCAGTGTTAATCAACATAAGGCTTTCAATAGCACTCATTGCAGACTGAGACTGTGCACCACCAAGGAGCATTAGGTGCATTTAGCATCCCCAAAAAAGCATTTAGCATCCCCCAAGAAAAATGGTGGGAGCAAAGCATTAAACAGTGTTCTCGATCTTCATGTTTTAGCATTAAAATACATTCCTAGACATTCACTACTTATTTTCATGACAACGTTTACAGTATAACCTGCAAGCTACAGGTTTAGGAAATCAACAGCTGAAGTGTTTAATTTAAGAACCAATAGCAAGACTATCTGATATTTTTCTCCTCTGCTGGTTTACCAAGCTGTTTTGATAGATTCAAATCAAGAGGAGAGTATTTGTCTCGCTATTGATCATTACTTCTTAAGGAAATTATATATAAAATTCCAAGGAAAGATGTTTCTGGATAGAGGATTCCTGCTATCCATCCTATAATAGAGAAAATAGTACTGTTCTATAGAAGATTTGCTGTTGTTTCCATATATTTCATTTAGGTAAGAAGCAAAGGGAAGCCAAGTCCATGTTTAGAATCTTACAAATAATTAATTCAGTATTTTTGCAGTTGGCCTTAATTTGAAATTTGATTTTTTTCCCTTTCTTCTTTTTCCAGCAATCCTTTAGCGGGTATTTTCAAGAGTTATATTTGTTTGCAGGGCTACTAATACATTGTCACAAGTGGTCTCAACTCAGGGAATTCCACTTAATTTTATTGTCAATGAACATAAACTTTTAATTACTGGTTTGGGTATTGGGAAACAAAGAAGACAATTAATTAAACAAATACTTAGGGAAACATCTTTCCTCTCCTTCCCAAGGCTCATCTTCACTCCAGACACCTCTCTGGATTCCTCTGTGGGCTCCAGACCCCCAGGGGGTGCCCCTTTCCTAGTGTGATTTACCCACCAGCCACAGTCCCTTCACAGACAGACCTCCTCTTGTGCCTCCTTTTGTGCAACCTCGTGCATCTCTTTTTGTGTGTGTGTGCCCTGCTCCAGTGGCTACCACCCTTTCTTAAACCTTCCTGGTGCCAGATGCTGCTCTTGCTGCATTACTGGTGAGTGATGCTGGACCCAGCTGTGGTCTGCACAGGGCACTCCTGGCCTTCTCCCACACAGGGCATCCTGCAGCCCCCTGCTACCCAAATCCTGACAGTTATGCCTATTACATATATAGTGAATACATATAAATCATGTATATATATCTGTATAAATCATTTAGTCAAGTCTGTAGATATCTTGCCAGTCCAAAAGTTAAACAATAACTAATTTCATACTTCAAATGCTTCAGCAACTTTACATCTACTGTCTTGTCTTTTTTTTTTTTTTTTTCTTCCAGGTGGTACATCTTCCTTCTTTTTTTTGTTGTTCTTCCTGTTGAGTATTATGCCTTTATCACAGTGTGTTGTTCAGCTGCACATATAACCACTTCAGGTATTCTTCCATACAGCCTCTTCAGGATCAGGATGTTCCCAAGACCTATCCCCATTTCACCTGTGAGCCCATCTTAAAGGCCTGTTCCTGTTTTGCTGCCAGTGTGACTACCGTTCTGTTCTAGGGAAAACCACTTTTAATATTCTTTTACCTTAACTTGCTGCTCAGCTGTGTGAATGCCTAAAGAGAAGTTTCATTTCTCCCAGGTGGATAAGGAGCTAAATGTCTGCAGGACCTGTGTCTAGGATCTGTGGTCCAGGTCACAAGCCAAACTAGTGCTGTCACCTGTCTAGGAGAAAATATTACATTCTGGAGAGCTCTAACACACTCTCTCATTTACTCACATATAAGTGGGAAATCAAGCTATTCCATTCACTGAAAGATTTATGACTCAGCAAGGATATTGCAAGTGAAGAAGGTCAATATTCGGGATCCTTCCTTTGAAAATACAATTTTGTATGACTGATCAAACGTCCTTAAAAACGGGTAAGCACTGTCCTACGAACAACCCAATCTAATACCTTTCCCCAGCGGCCCCTCCAGCATGTCATCTAGAACGCTTCGACGACGACGAAGCATGCACTTTGTGCGCACGCAGCCGGCGCCGCGAACAAATTTACCTGTTACAGCGCACCTGGGCGGCGTTTCTTTTGCTCTCCGGGCTTTCTCTCCCGCTTTAAGACCGCGGAGGGCTGCAGGCGGGGCCGAGCGCTCGCTGCGCGGACCGGCGGCCCCGCAGGCTGCCAGCAGAACCCCGGCCCAGGCGGCCGGACCCGGTGCGCGCTGCCTGGCGGCTCCGGCGGGGGCATGTGGATGTTGGCCGTCGCCTTGCTCCACAGCATCTCGCACGGTGAGCGCGCCGCCGGTCCCCTTCGCTTCGGTTCCCCGCCGCGGGGAGAGGGGCGAGGGTCCCCCGGGGTCCCCCGCGGTCGTGCCGGCGGCAGGCTGACCTTTCCCGGGGGAGGCACGGAGGAGCCGACCGCCCCCTCTCGTTTTGGCAGGTTATCATCTTGGTTCTTCTGAACCGGCAGCCAACTCCGTGCCGCCGGTCGCTGCCTGGGAAGGGAAACTAACGCGGGTGGTGGTCGGGAGGTCCGCGCTTAACGCGGTTTGTGCTCTCGTGTGCTTTTAGAAGGCTGTGTGTAAGAGCTGCGAGCGTTATTTCTGGTGGGTTGCATCTAACAGTTTCCTCGGAATCCTTATATAAATACGTCTTCCGACACACCGGATTTAGAAATGGGTTTTTAAAAATATCTGCTGCCTTTACAGAAGTATGTTTGGTAAAAGAAATGATTAGGGCAAATTTCCGAGTCATAGAGGAAATTTCTTTTACATGATTTAGAAGCATCCACTCCTTGAGAAGTCCTCTTTTAACATTAACTATTGAAGACAAATGCTATATCCCCCCCTCCCCCAGTGTCTTGTAAAGCTTGTTTGGGTGAATCCGTTCCTTCCTTATGTGAAAGGTTTGTAACCCTTCAGCTGGATGTATACATGTAGGCATTTTGCCATTTTCCCACAAAGCTTTGCCAATGACCATCAGTCATGACCTGAAACAGCTGCTGATCACTTCTGGAAACCATACTGAGTGCAGAGGTTTATGATCTGAGCTCAGAAATGAAAACCTGTACTTACAGTGCTGAAGATACCTGATGAAGATCTCACGATGTGAATTTAAAATTATTTGAAAAACAGAATTTGAATTAATGACAAATGTTAACATGCTAATTCTTTGAGTTCTCAACTGACAAAAAGCCTGAACTTCATATGGAAAGAGAAGATCATATTGCTGCTGTTTTCTTATTTTCACATGTTTATTTTCTTACTGTAATTTGAATTAACTAGTCAAGGAACAGTAGTTGAAATTTTTAGCTTATACAGCAGGATGTTTCAAGTGTACTGAATTCTGTGATTTTGGAAAAGGAGATGTTATGTCAATTAACTCTCTGATCAGCCCTTAACTTACATCTAACCATAAAAATTAGTGAAGTTTAGTGAATCAGCCTTGAAACAGCTTAGCAACGTAAGTAGGTGGTGATTCACAGACCAGGAAAACAATACAATATTCACTTAATGAAATAA
This sequence comes from Anser anser, assembly GCF_964211835.1. Taxonomy (NCBI): domain Eukaryota; kingdom Metazoa; phylum Chordata; class Aves; order Anseriformes; family Anatidae; genus Anser; species Anser anser. The sequence continues at coordinate 116,412,847 of NC_139720.1, read as the reverse complement.
AATACTTATATTATATGGAGTATTGATGTATACCTTGCTTCTTAGGATTATTTTCCTTCCTCAGCATCTTTTCTTCATTTTTTTTTTTTTTTTTTAAATAGTGCTATTTTGGTAGAAAATCTTCTCAATCCGTTTATTGACTTATAGCCAACTAAGTATAACTTTGGTTGTTGTTGTTCTTTTTTTATGCCCCTCCCCCCCCCCCCCCCCTTTTTTTTAAATCTAAGCTTTCAGGCAAAGATATGTAGACCAAAATAGTACAAAGTAATTCTCTCAACATTGCTGTGTAAGAAAGGCAGGAGATGTTACGCAAGACAGGTGTACCTTTTTAGGACTTCTAGATTAATGTTGAGCTAAAAAATGCTTAAAGCCCATCGTGTTCTAGTCCTATCATTTCACAGAAAGAGTTATTAGAAACAGACAGGATCAAGGTTTATACAACAGAAGCAGGAAGGTATTCTGTATGAGAGGAATCTGAGGTGGGGAGAGAGAGAAAATAGTATGTTAAAGAAAGAGATGAAGTGATGAGGATGTGATAACCATGTATAAACCATCATGTAAGAAAATGGGCATCCTTATTTGCTCTGCAAAACAGGAGATGTAGAAGCAAACATCGCTGCTCTATGCCTTCTGCCAAACAACTGAGTCCTCCCCACCATATGACTGTGTCCTGTGTGCTGTTCCTGTATCCCAGGATGCTAGGTGGGGATCTTTTTATTTGTTATTTCTTAGTAGTTTTGGAAAAAGTGTTCCAGAGCAGTGGGAGAAAAAGCATTTTCAGCTACTTCCCACTCCTCTAAACTGCAGTCTTTTCCAGGCAAGGTGGTCATGCTCTCTTTCCTTTTCCCTTTTGTATCCTGTAAAGATGATATTTACAGTGATTACTTAGTAGCAGTCACTTTATAAACACTTAAACTCAGAGGAAAGACCCAACTGTGGTAACTGTTAGTAAATGTAGGATTTCTAAAGAAGCCACCATTATCTAAAAATAAGTAGTGGTGGTGAAGAGACCATTGTTGACAAGTGGGTGTACTTAATCAAAATAAAACTACCCAAGGAAAGCTGAGCAAAAGTACCACAGCACCAATGTCAGCTGGACCTGAATCAGCTTCTCTGTGAACAAAGCCAACTGTTTTGCCACAGAATCTGAGAGGGACTCTGAGAAATATTGTCCATCCCCCCTGCCCAAAGCAGAGGTAGATACTATGGCTGGTTGCACGGGAATACGTCCTGTCAGGCTTTCAATGTCTCCAAGGATGGAGACTTCACGGCTTCTCTGGGCAACCTGCTCCAGTGTTAGACCACCACCAGTGGACTTTCTTGTTTGGCAAATCCCTTAACCAACTTTGTAACCCTTCACTACAGTACTCTCTGCTACATCCATGTCTTTCTTAGACTGGGGAGCCCAGGTCTGGTACACAGTACTCCAGATGTGGTGTTGCCAGTGATGATGCGATAATGGTGTCTTTTTTCTTCTCTGACACCAGTCCAGAATACTGCTGTCACTCATATTTACCTAGATTTTTATTTTACTGTGGAAACCCTTCAGTAGACAAGATACACCATTGCATCTGTCAGATGTTGCTTTCCTCTGTCGTCGATGTCCTTCATAGTGGTGCCCTACCCAACTTCTCCCGTGAATTACTTGCAGTCACTTTCCAGCTCCAACCAGTATATCAATTTCCACTTGTTAGCCAGATTCTCAGACAAGTATTTTTCTGCTCTTGTATAAGAATTTTCTGCCAAAAAGACAAGATCTCCATTAGCCTCCTTCAGATTCTGCCTGTGGACTTACTGTTGCTTCAAAACTTGGCAATGCTTTTCTGCTATGGTCATTGGTAAGCTTGCCTTAATTTAAGGTGTTAATGGTGTGAGTCATTTTAGCTTCTTTATATAGTCAATGAAAAGAGAGAAACAAGGACTTCAGGTGTGCAATTTCTGTTCTATTTTGGAAAACCACAGTAAGTTGAGAGAAATAACTTTAAATGTACATACTTCTCCCTTTTGACTGCTAACAGGGACCAAGATCTCTGGCAGAAAGCGAGAGCATGAACAAGAGAGGTCTGCTCTATAATTTTGAGTTTCCATGGATTACTTCATGACGTGAAAGATATGAAGAAAGTACACATCATCTGCTTATCTGGAAACATTTTTCATTAGTGAAACTTATGTTCAGTATTCAAAGGTAAAAAACAAATGCTGTTACCTCTATAGATTTGTTTCTTTTGTCTGTAAAAGCAAACAATGATAGGTTATTACAAATAATTTTGACTTCACAGTGCATTTTCTAAAGTGGTGTGCAAGCACATAGTCTCCTGGTGGTCTGTGATAGAGTATATAATGTGTGAAAGTGCAAAAAAGTTAACAAAAGAGGTTTCCCAATTAGTTCTGGTGACCACACCTGCAAACAACCAGTTGCACCAGGGGAGAGGCAGATGCTTTGCACCTGGGGTCCCTTTCCAGAAGTGAGAGCTGTAACGTGCCCAACTGTGAACAGCTGGTTCAGCAGTAGGTCATCTGTGTTGAGAGACAGTTGGGATCTATAAGGTCAGCCTCTGTGAAAGTCTCTCTGCTATATGTGGTCTGTTCTGGTGAGCTGTCAGTGGGTTTTTATTTTTGTATTTTCCATCCCCTCTCCAATTTTGTCTTTCCTCACCAAAATACCTTCCACCTGGTGGTTTGTGAAGACCTCCTCCAATGCCATGCTGTCAAGTGTTTATGACCTCACAGAACAGTCTTTGTCACAAAATGGGAACAAGAATTTTTTTATGGAAATAAGAAGCAGAAAGATCTTCAGAGGCTGAGCTCTGCTTGTCACTGGGAAAGTCTATATGGTGTGAAGGGAAATAAATAATAAAAAAAAATTCCCCCATACATTGTTCATCTTTCCCGCTAAGACAAATGATGGTGTACCGGAATGAACATTGCCAGCACAGATGTGTGAATGGGGAAAGTTTGATTTTAGCTCGTGCTCCTGACTCTTGGGGCAGACCATCTGGAGAACCTATGACAGTCTGCTTTTGTTCTTGCGATGTTATCCATGACAACAAGTTGGCAAAGAAAGCATTCCTCACAGGCTGTCCCTGATACAACCTTCTCGAGGAGCAGACTGGAGCTCATGACACAAGAAACGCTTGTGGCCAACCCCTCCCATGAAATGCACACCAATAACTCAATGGAAGCAGGAAGAAGAGCAGATGGAAGGGCTACCATTGCCCCACACGAGCAAATGCAATTTATATCTGTTTCCTTTCCTCATTTTAACACCCTCCCCGGTAGGCTGTTGCTTGGCAACCCTGCCTCCTTGCTCCACAGCTGCTCTACATTTCTTCTCCCCCCCCTCAGCCCCCACGGCTGTACTGGGGTTGGGAAGAGGTGTGACCGTATGTGCTCCCAGCAGTCTGCAGGCAGAGAGATTGCCTCTTCTTCAGCACTCTGAAATAGGTAGGAGCTGCGCAAGGAGGAAGATGAGAGTCTAGAGGACACTGCATTTTCTGAAGCATGGCGAGCTTTGCTCTTCCTGTTTCCTTCTGCGTACTGACTCTGGCCAGGGGGGTATTGGCTCCCAATAATTCAATTCTTCTTTTGTTTATGTGGTTGCTATTCTGTGCAAGCCACTGGCATCCTGGGCAGGTAACAGAGAGCAAGCAGTATTTGGCTCAGGACCAGGTGCAACCTTCTTTTCACATAATTACAGTGCTTAATGAATTGCACTGTAAGAATTATTAAAAAAAAAAAATCTGCAGAACTCTGAAACAAAAATTAATTTATTCATTTAAAAAAAAAGGCCTCATAGAAGCTGCAATACTTCTTCATATTTCCTTCCCCCCATTCTTTTTTAATAAGAAGCAGCCCTGTATACATACATGCCCATATTCAAACCCAGAGTAGTCATATGCCTCTCAAAAAAGGCTCAGACTCTTAATCCAAATAATCAAAAACCAGATTTGAAGGTGAAATAGCACTCTTGACTCAGCCATTTCATGCTATAATATTATGATATATACTGTATGGCATAGCTCTGCCTATGATTTCAATATATGTAATTCACTCCATCATATCTTGGCATTAAAATCATTTTGTGCTGTGGTCTTTAATGTCTTGTCTTTATACATACATCAGACACACAAAGGATTTAGTTCATCTTTATTTGGAGACTTTTAAATGGATATCTGCAGTGCCACAATGCTTGTATGTCATGTTATACTACTTTCCCTTATGAGAACCAATTAGTACCAAGAGAAACCTTTCTGCCCTTCTGCAAGCCCAGTTTTTTACCCAATTGTCTTCTGATATCTTATATGCTGTGTTCACAGCTTTTATCTTTAGCTATTTTATGTGCCCCTAATCCCTCCCACCGCTCTTCTTTTCTATCATAGGAGCAAACTTGTCCGTATGAAGATATGAAAATAATATATATATTTTTTCTGGCCTTTTCCTTCTGGAAGAGAATGTTTTTCTTTTAGTTGACTGCTAATCCTGTAAATAGGCAAGAATCTTACCTTTTTGTTTGTTTGCAAGGTGCAATGCAAAAAGAAGTCTGCAGGCACACATGCAAATGATAATAATAGCCCTATGTTTTGATGTTGTTTTAAAGAAGAAAATCTGGTATTTTCCTCAAGAAAATATCAGTCACACACTTTTAAAATCCTACCCACAGACTGGATTGGATTTTTCTGTGACTTACTCTACTATGTTTTTCTAAGAAAAGCCTCTGTCAGCTTCTCTCCTGCTTCCCTATGATAATGTTCGAACATACTGGCCAGTTTCAATTTGGTAGATGAGTGTAAAAAAAAAAAAAAAAAAAAAAGTTAAATCATTGCATTTATGTGTGTATAAGTAACATTCACCTGGGCAGAGAAGAGAAAGTAATCACACTCTAAGTTCTTGAACGCATTGGAAAATAATAGACATTTGAGAATCCACTTAGGTATTCATCCAGAGGAAATTCTTTCTCTTCCCACTGATTCTGTGCTCACAGAACCACCTCAGAAGGTAGGCTAGCTTGCTCGTGTCTTCCAGATGTTGCTGCAACCCTAAGAGCGAGAGCTGCAGCAGTAAAGAGGGAAGGGAAAAAATATCCATTTTGTGCTTTTAAGCTTGGTAGGCAGAAACAGTCTAATAAGTCATCTATACGGTTTTGCAAGCTGCTGTATATCAAGAGTGAACGGTTGATTGTATGCATATTGTAAAGGCAGATCAGGTGAGAAAGGGCATTTTTTGCCAGATAACACTGTTTTTGCACATTATCAGTTTAGAATAGTTAATGGTTTCTCACAAAGCTTAGGAAGCAAATTGTACTTATTGCCTTATATTCTGGGAGGTGGACAAGATAGATGTCAGTAGTATAGATGCTCTTAAAAATAATTGTATGCGAGTGTTTAGATTTCTTTGTCCATCTTGAGTATTCCCAGTATTCATACCAATGAACAGCATTTCAACTAGTATCTTCATAATAGTACCTACAGAACTAGAAATTGCTTTTAAATTCTTAAAAATCTAATGGAAAATATTTAATTTTTGCAGCTTGTTCTGATAAAAATGGCTTACTATGAGCTTATAAATATAAGCATTAAGCTTGGTAGCCAGTGAATATCAGAAGGTTTAGCGATTGGTTTTGACAAGCATTCAACATTTATCTGAATCTTTCCAGTATCAAATCGAGCTTGAAGTCTTATGAGGAAAACCTGTTCTCACGAGGCTTTTGATTCTCCCACTTCCAGACTGATAGAAACTACTGAAAAGCTTTCCCACTCCTGCTTCTCTTCCATTCCTAACCCTTGGCCCCTTTATCAGTCTTAGAATGCATCTTACTTCATTACGGCTACAGTGGCAAAGGTCTGGACTTCCACAAAATTTTGTGAAGAGTCATTCAAATGTGTTATATTCAGCTTTAAAATAGATTTGATTTAGAAAGAAGGCTCGGGTCTGAATACTTTGGACTAGTATTTATTTTATCTAGATATTCACAAGTTCTTTACATAACTCCTCTTTACATGCTTTTATTAAAAGGGGAAAAAAATAATTACTTACTGAAATGTTCCAGGCTTTTTTTCTTTACTGGTGCTCTCTTGGGGTGATATGCTTCTGCTTCTGCTTTTTTTTTTTTTTTTTGGTTTGTTTGTTTTGTTTTTAAGCTAACTGGGACTATAACTCCCTCCTCAGTAGAACTAAAACCAGATATTATTAAAATGAAAATTGTAACTAAATTTATAGCTACAGTTGGTTTACTTGGATGATAGCCCCCATCAGTTATCTTCATCTAGTCTACAAACTAGGTGACTGACATTTTTGTTTCTGTTAACTATGCTGAAAGAACGTATTCAAGAAGACTACAGTCAGGGAAAGGGCTCTTTAATAAAGATACACAGAATGACTTAGAAACTGAGGGAGGAGTGAGCCAAGGTATCATCTCTTCCAGAAACTGGACTGATCAGTCATCTAGATTCATGTTTCACGTATGCTCGATTTTATCCCCCAGCCCCTCCCCCCAGGTCTTCTGGCTGTTGAGAACTCTCTCTCACACCATGCTTTCTCTTCGCTTTTTGGACCACAGGGGTCATTTCTTGTGTGTCCTCTCTCAAAATATGAGAGCATGATGTACACACATTGCATTTACAGATCTTGCCATTTAGCCCTTTCCAGGTTTGCTCAACTGAAAGGTAGAAGGCTGGGCTGATCATTGTCAGTCTGATTGTGCTAGTGGTATTTCTCTATGTACTTTATGTTGGTGGCTCAGGACACAGAATATCTTGAATGTCTGCATCTAGGGCTGTCAAAAAGTATGCTGGTGTTCTCAATGCTCCATTGAATCAGATGGCTCAAATGTTTTGGGGTTTTGTTGAGGTCCTAATATAGGAGTCTTTTGCTTGTGCTTTCTGCAGTATATTGTAATCTGGACTGTTAATTGTTTGAGTTACACTTAGGGTGATTGTCAGCTGGTGTATACTGTTGCCGTATCTGTTAATTTCAAGAGGTCTTACTCATAGAGTCTGCGTGATAGCTGCAGAAAGCTAGAGAGTAAGGATGATCAGCTTGTTACAGTCAACCAGTACAAGATCTAAACCCTGTTTAAGAACTTAATTTAAGCCCAGTGCAAGCTTTTGGATCATTAATCACAGCTACAGTAATAATTGCACAGGGTTTATTATTATTATTTTCCAGAAAAGATAAAATTATGTGCAATTTCAAATTCAGCTCTCTTGCTGGAAAATGCTTGAGTTTGTTTTAGGAAGAATTCTATAATTTCCATCCACTTAATCTAGAACACTTTGTTTTAACCAAATGGAAAACCACAAAACAGGGTTCTCCTTGGCTAATGACCTTAAGTAGCCTTGTTTGCTGTTGAAGCCTGGTCATGCTTGGTTTTTCAGACTTGAACGATAGCATTCTGACCGATTTTCATGTACTCTAAAATGTACAAGTTATCATATAGTCTTGTTTCTCCACTTTGACAGATTGTTTAATTTTGGTTTCAGTCAACTTATTCCCTGAGCAGCAGAGCCAGTGAACCCTGCTTTCATGCCACAGTGTGTCCTGTCTTCCTTAAACCCAGCTCGGAGCTATGTCTGAATATACTGAGTAGTTGGCTGGCTGATGGTTAAAAAAGCTATATACCTATTGAAAGTTTCTCCCTTGCCGTTAAGAGTCACAGAAGAACAAATGAGACTCTTCTAGTTTGATGCTGTTGTTGCTTGAAATGCACTGAAACTTACAGAAATTCGCTTGAGATTTCTTTACATGAAACTGAAACTTGTCAAGGGCTTCCAGAGTTATGTAGATGAGTAAAGGAGGTAGAAAGGTAAAAGAAGATGGTATGTTTATTCTGTGTGGTACAGCATTGTTTCTCTTAAACCCAAAGTATGTTGGGCTTCAAAATGGAAAACAAAGCAGTTCTGAAAGAGCTGCATGAATAGATCTGGCATGAGCTTCTCCAAAATACTCTCAGATGAACAATTATGCATTTCTGCTAGTCACTAGCTCTCTTCAAAGCAAAGAGATAAAATAATTGTCATTTTTAACAGAACTTCCCTCCCACTAAAAGCAAACTTCCTCTTTCTTCCCTGAAGATGTTTGTATTTCTTTCTTTCTTTTCTTTTATTCATTTTAATAGCATCAGATATTCCTTTGCACTGAATGACTTCCCTGAATACATCTTAGCCTTAAGGGCAACCACGAGCACCTTGTCCTTGACCAGCGTTAGTTTCATCTCTCCTACTTTCACTTCAGGGCTTCGGTGTCTTCTGGCTGATATCCCAGCCAAAATGCGATGCAGGGCACGTCTGTGATGGAATTCACCGTGTTTCAGTTGTGACTTTGGTTTTCTCAAGAATTAGAGTGAAGAGCCTTATACAAAGCTTTGCAAGCACATTTTGGTCAGTTCTGTATGCCTCTAGAAACATCTCCAGACAGATTCTCCTTCCTGTCTGGCTGTCTTGCTGAGCTTTTTGCTTAGGTTCATCCCACTGTCTTTAGAGAGGGGTCATCCTTTCTTGAGTTTCATTGTGGTGAAACAAGGCTGAGGCCATCTCTGCCTCTATATAACTTTTTTTTTTTTTTAAATTAATAATGTCATAGGAAGACCCCCAAATGTGAAGTGATCCTGCTTGGCACCACATGGGGATTTTGCAGGTTGAGAGTCTGTATAGTTTTATTGTGTTTGCTTTTCATTTTATAGCTTAAACTCAGAGTAGCCCTAATGCTGTTATGTATTTCACAGTATTGATTTTTTTAGCTGTCTTCCTTTAATATTTTTTCACTTTTTTTTTTTGCCTTTTTAGACCAACCTTCACATCATGAAAGAAAGAAAAGATGCAGAAATTGCTTTTAGTTAGAGAGACTGTAATTTATTCTTTCTCTACCGGGGGGAGGAATTTGTTACCACTGGAAAAAAAGAACCACATGAAAGGCCAAGCTATATCTAGGGCTGTGTAAGTACTGGGAAAGGCAGAAGTTTTTCCCCCCCCCTGCAGTTGTGCAAAGACTCCTAGTCAGTTCTTGGACGTGCTCGCCCGCCTGGGCTGTGACCTTCCAGCAGGGCCCCCTCCTCCGGTCCCCCCCCACGACTTGTCAACACATTAGTCATATACAACTCAGCTGATGCCAAACGGCCGCAGTTCAGCCAACTATTGAAAGGCAGGCTATTCCTCTGCGTCCTTCTATTGGTCTCGGGTTTTTTTTTCCACCGCGGAGACTCGGCGCTGCTTTAAGACTGCGGGAGGCAGGGGGCCGAGCAGCGGGACCGGCGCGATCCGAGAGGCGAGGAGGGGAGAGGAGAGAAGGGGAGTGGAGGAGAGAGGAGGGGAGAGAAGAGGAGAGGAGGGGAGAGGCGAGGAGAGGAGATGTGCCCGCCTGCCGCCGGGCCGCCGGGCGCTGCGTGAGGAGCCGGCTGGCCGGGGCTGGGGTCTCGGCGCTGGGGGCTGCGGGCTGCGGGCCGGCCGCCTGGGCCGGGGATGCTCGGGTGCCGGCGCCGGAGGCCCCGCTCCTCACCTGTGGCCCTGCCGGCGCGGCCCCGCGGGCGTCTCCCCGCGCCGAGGACGCACCTGGGCGCCGCGCCCCCGCCGCCCGCCCCCGCCGCCGGCCGCCTCTTCCCCCGCCCGAGAGCCGGCAGGCGAGCGTCGGCGGAGCCGCGGGGCTGCAGGCGGGGCTGAGCGCTCGCTGCGCGGACCGGCGGCCCCGCAGGCTGCCAGCAGCCCCCGGCCCAGGCGGCCGGACCCGGTGCGCGCTGCCTGGCGGCTCCGGCCCGGCCGTGGGCGCGGCGGGCGAGGGGCAGCGGCGGGGGCATGTGGATGTTGGCCGTCGCCTTGCTCCACAGCATCTCGCACGGTGAGCGCGGCGCGGGGCTGGGGGGGTCCCCTCGGCTTGCCGGGAGAGGGGCGAGGGTCGCCGCGGCGCCCTTTGTGCCGGACGCGGCCGCCGGGAGAAGGGCGAAGGCGCCCCGGGAGCCGCCGGTCCCCGCCGGGCGGGGGAAGACGGGGCCGGCAGGGCTGGGGATGGAGGCGCTTTCCCTCGCCTCCCGAGCCGCCCGAGTGCGGAATTTTTGCTAAGTGCCGCCTGAGCCCGGCTGAGTGCGCGGAGGCTGTCTGAAAGGCTTTCATCCCCAGCTTTCGCGCTGAGACCTTTCCTGCTTTTACCTTTGCTTCTTAATCGCCCCGCGCTTTCACCTAACAATTTCATTTTTTTTCTTTTCTTATTTTTTTATTTCCTTATTATTTTTTTCAGATACTTTCAGATTATTTCCTCTCCATCATTTCACTAAAAATCTACCTGCTCCCCGGTAGTTTGCTTTTTTATCCCCCCCCTCAGTCACTTATGTAAAAATATGCACGGATAAGCATTACATCATCCAAAAATGTTCGAGACAGTCGATTATAAAGTTAGGAAGGAGAAATTAGAGTGGAGATGTAATAAGGGTAAACCTATTCTGTTTTTTCTCTTCATTCCGCAAACTCTTTGACCTTTTTTTTTTTTGTGTAGCTCCTCGAATATTATTATTTTAAGTAGTGGATGGGGGTATTTTGGAGCACTTGGTATATGTGATTGAAAAGAGTCATGTAAAAACCAGTTTAAATTGCATAACTTTTATTAAGATGTATATTATCAGTGCAGTTTTAAGGATGGAAAACAAATTCTGCTGTGGTGTGTGATTCTAGCTATTCCACTACATCGCCTGCTTCTCGGATTTGAGAATGTAGTGTTGCCTGTAATACATTACATCCTGACAGTTAAAACAGAAAGATTAAACACACAATTTCCAAAATAGGCAAAGCAGGTAGAGTGGGAAAATGATTCTTGCATTGAATGAATGGGAGAGAAGCAGAGGGCAGAGCGTAAGGCTTTCCTGGAAGATGCAAATAATTGAACCTCTACCAGAGGATGAGGGATGAATGCTGGATGAGTGTGTCTTCACATCTGCTTAAGTATATGCTGGATGAGAAAATGCATTGACAGGCATGGCCAGTCCAGTGCAACTAGGTGGATAGGTCATAAATCAGGAGGTGAATCTTAAGCATGTGTTTGGGGCTATCTTGAGATGTTTTCATGTTCCAAGTACCGCAGAATGCAAAATGATTGAAAATCTCCAAACCTTAAACTTTACATTTTTTCATTTTGTCTAGCAGTAAGACAACTGCAACAAGTTTTAACATTAAAAGCGTGCTTGCTTATTTATTTATTTATTTATTTATTTGTGTCAGGCAGCACTGTGCCTTTCTCTGTTCTATTCAGGCAGATCTCTTGGAAGGAGATATTCGCTATCAATGAGACAGAATCAGTCTGAAAGTATCTTTTTTCTTTTTTTACCAGCGCTGTTCAGTTAATCCTAGATTTGCATAGAAAGGAACTCTCTTCCTATACAGAAATCTTATATTTTTAAAAAAGAAGATATATATTTTTGTCTGCTGTACTGATGCTACATATTCTCCAAGTTAGGTAGTTCCATTCTACCCCAAAGGATTTTGAAGGAACCGAATAATTTTTACTTTACGAGGTTGAAATAATATGGAAATTGCTTTAATTTACTCCTTTATCTGTGAAGTCAGTAGCAATTTCACTTTCAGTATCCATGTGTTTTTGGACCACAGTCAAACAGGAAATTGTATTCCAAATGTTTTTGTTTTTAATAGTGTAAAATGTAAGTGACACATGCATCTGCATAGATTCTGTACTGTCATGCAGCAACGTTTATGCACTTGTGCGTCCAGGTTACTAAAATAAAATATTTTATGTATGCTGGTATTTTAAGATAAAAGCATTGTAGAAATACTTAATGGATGCTTCAATGACTCTTTGCAAACTTAAGTGTTTTTATTTTTGACATCATACCTGATGTCAAAATTGGTATGCATTTAGGAGGTTTTAAAAGGAAAATTTTGGAACTGACACCTATCTTCATATTCAGTGGTACTAATAATAAAACCGAAGTTGTTCAGTTTTATTTGAGACTATTGTATCAGAGCCAAGAGTCAGAGAATAATATTTTTAAAGGACTTTAGATTTTAATGCACTGTCATATCAGATATGTATCTTTTTGAAGGAAATGACTGCATATATAAATAGAAATGTCACGTATACATTTATTTTCATTATTCTATCTATAACTATATCTAATTCCATTGTGTGAGAGGTAGTGTTCTTCTATGACTATATCTTGAGGTGGGGGGAGACGCTGAAGCTTATTTAGCTTTTACCATTGCTTTTTCTGAACTCCTTATGGAACTGTAGTACATTAACTTAAAAAAACATGTACATGTATGAGTGGTTTTCAACTGTGTTACATCTCATTCTAATTTGAACCTTAAAATGTGTAAGATTGTTCATATTTATATTCTGTAACATTTTTTTCTTTTTTTTTTTTTGGGGTGGGGGTAAGGGTGTAGATAGCTTAAACCCGTAAAGTGTTAATTCAATTTTTAACCCTGTAGCTGTCATCTTGGGCTAAATTTCTACTGAACATAATGGAAATTATCTGAATAACAATAGCGAGATTGCCCCCCATATTTCCCTGCAGTCACTCAGCACAAATACGTTTTGTCAAATTAGATATGAGTGGTGCCACTGGGTAGGCTTTGTGTTTGTAAAACAGCTTCCTTCTGGGGACAATAAAATACTGACATGCTGTTACATCCAATTAGTATTTCTGAAACCTGAAACAAAACCTTCCCAAATACCCTGTTAAAGTTCTTTGAATTTATAAAGGCTTTAAACTCTCAGTGCTGGGAGTTTCTTAAAAATACGGGTAACAGGTACTGTTAACCACAAAAGTACTGCAGCCCTAGTAAATGCATTTCAACCTTAATAAGTGCACGGGACTATACAGACATCAGTGGGAGCTATGCAGCTGCATTCACCACTGTGAAAACCTGAGTCATGCTCAGTTACAATCCTGAGCAATACTTGAAATTATCTTCAAGATTACTGTACCTGTACTGCCTTCTGTGTTACTATACCGAAGTATTCCATGTAGAAGCATGTATATTTAACTGTGCTGATGAAGAAAGTCTGTTATAGCCTGGTCATAATCAGTAAGGGGGCATTTTGCTGATTTCAGGGAGGGGAGACACAGAAAAGAGAACAACCTCCTTCAAAATCCTGGCTATTGTAATTTGTGAGATAAAGTTTGTTCAGAATTAGGGGTGCTCTTTTCAGAAATTAATATAATCCAGTAGCATTTAATCCGTGGTATAGATATGCTGAACTGATTTGCAGTCTGCTTTCTGGCTGCATTTCTTATGTGCCTGGTGTCCAGAGTTCTGCTGAAATGAACAGAGCATCAGGAGACACACAATGCAGTACAGTTGACACTAAAAATAAATTCCCGTTAATATGACTTCCCATTTGAACCTGTAAGTCTAGAGTACACACACGTCCCTTTCCCCCCCGTGTCTACAAGCATGGGTTTTAGTAGCGCACCAGAATACTGAGAAGAGCAGCACACTGAGCTGAGAGCAGGGGTTAGGCTGGAGGAGGAGCAGCATCAAGAGTGCTGGTGGTGCCAGTGATGCTCTCCAAAGAAAATGGTGACTCGCTGCTGGGCGAAAACATTTAAGGAAGACAACAAATCATCTCTAAAATCTTTGTAGAAACACTGTAGTATGTGTATAGCTTATGTGGAACTGCATAACCAAATCCTTTTAGTGTCACTGCACATGCAGGAAGCATTGAGCTGACTGTATGTTTGTGGAAAGCACAGTACAGCTGATGGTGTTTCTTATCTAGTGTTACTTATCAGATACAAATAGCTATTAATTCATCACCCAGTGCCTAATAGAGAAATCTCGGACTTCTTAGCTATCACAGCACACTGGAGATCTCTATTCCCATTTCAAAAGAAAGCCTTCACCCTGTGTTGTGCTCAGGAGGGATGACCCCAGGCCCTAGGGGGGCTCGGTGCGGGATGCTGCTGGCACGGCTGAGCTGGTACCACACGACACTAGTGGGCAGCAAACCACACGAGTCTGGCGGCATTTCTGACAAGCAGTGGAAACGCACAGTACCCGAAGGAGGCATTTTGCCTTTTTTTTTTTTTTTTTTTTAATAATAAGTCACTAAACTTTTTGACTAGTGGACACTGCATTTTCTTTCCACAAGGGCTGAGTAACAGATGTGTGTGACAATGAAGGTCGTTTTGGGAACAGTTTAAAGTTAGGTTGATTTCCGCAAATGATAAAAAAACAAAACCATAAACCCTGCGAAGTAGCTTGCAGCTCTGTGCTGTTCCTCTTTCTTGCTGATTTCAGGGGCGTCTCCTCAGTGATGCTGCATCCAGAGATGTTTGAGTTGGTTTCAGTTTTGTTTGTTCTTGAGTAAACTTTTGTCATGTAATATGCCATTAAATGAGATTATTTGGGAAAATCTTGTGGGTTTTAATGAGCAGCTCATCCGTAAAGTTCCTTTAGCACATGAGCTGTGCAAGGCTCTGATTACAGCAGCAGCTGTGCTCAGGTTGGACCTCAGATTTTGTCTCTCTGCCTGGATGAGTGTCTTCATGAATATGCCGTTTTCTCAGGGGCAGTGGTGACTGGGGAGTGAAAATAATCTCCTTTACCTATTCAATAAACATTGAAAAGATAACAAGCAAAAAGATATGAAACCGAACATCTTGGGGGGGGGAGGAGGGAGGTTGTGGGTAATGAACTGAGGAGTAAAACGGATAGCGCTCTTTCCCCTTAAAGTTTACTCTAGTTAACGTGTTGAATTGAGGCGTCTTCAAATGTATTACTCATTTAGACTTTAATTTTAATTGGAACATGCCGTATCTTGGTCTGTCAGTCTAGGGATCTTTCAGATTTCCATTGGGGAATGCACTAATTCCAACTTTCACTTTAAGGACTGGAGAAGGAAGAAAAAAACGTTACATTCAACTTAATTATTCTAAGGTACAATTATTTGATTTTTTTTTTTAAATTATTTCTTTTGAGTTGCTGAAACTAAAAGTACTAAAAAAATCAATTGAAGCAATACAGGTCTGTAGATCAGAATACTCAATTATTTCAAGGTGAATGTGTAGGTGTATGCCATTAAATCACTTGTTTCATAATATAGCTTGAGATATTTCACAATCCATTTTAAACAGCACTTCCTTTCTTTTAACCTGTTTTGAAATCAATGAAATTAAAATTTCAAACAACTTTATTATACAAAAGAAACTCCATCTTCTCAATCTTTGTCTTTCTCTTAAATGCATTTCATCAAACAACTGATATTTTCAAAAATGAAGTAACATAAAATGAGAGAGATTTTATAAGAACCTATTGCAGCACAATGTTTTGGAGCACTGAAGAGAACCTCTTTAAGAATAAGCCACAGATTCCTCATGTACTGTGGTCTTCAATTGCCATTGCTTTTCTTTTTATATTGCTATTCACATTTTTATTATCTCAAGTATTTTTTTTTTCTGTTAGAGTATTGGATTACTTATCAGAAAGAAAAACTGAGGTTTATCAGTGGGCATTTATCGTAGTGAAGTGGGCAACAGATATTATGATGTACCCAGATGAAAGAAAGAAGGGCAAATGGATGGACAGAAAGGGTGACAGAGATTAACAAGTCTTCCCAGCATCCCTGTTTAAGCTATTTTTACTTAGAAGGCAGGGAGTAAGGTTTAAGAGTGAGCCGGCGATCCTATTTATAGAAAGACATTTTTAAATGCAAAGACTCTGAGAAAGACAGTCACCTCCATACTAAACACCAGCCTCCCTGGAGCTCCCTGGTAATTGAGGGAGGGAGCAGCCTGGCGACCCGAGCTGCATTGCTGATGTGCCTCTGCTGAAGCTTCCAGAAGGACAGAGCCTACACGAGCACAGGGGCATGGGCCACAGCGTGGCCTGAGAACTCATCTGAAAATAGCCCACGGGTGCACGTCAGTGTGGCAGATGCAAGGGCACACGCAAGGAAATGGAATTGCACCACCTGAGAAACTGTTGGACTGATTAATATTCAAAGCCTTAATATGCAGGCCTCTGTAGAGCTGAAGACAACTGTTCTGCTCCTGTATCTCTAAATCTTGTGTGCTGAGAATACAGTTCCTTCTGATACCGATATCTATATTTATACATAGTTTGCAATTGCTTAAAAGCTACTGTGTATGGAATACCTGGCACTTGTTCTGCTGTCTGAGTGTACTGATGCTATTTTCTTCTAATTAATCACATGGTAATCCTATGCAGAAGATTTATGGCTTTAGATTTCTGTTTGTATTAGGCTAAAAATTATCTTTAGTAACCTCCTGTCATCTAAAGTAATTTTTGGAGAAAGTTTTGAGGAGCCCTCCAATATCTTAAGAATATCAGAAACATAATTCCTGAAAGGACCAGGAATCTTTCAATACAACTGGAATATAATTACATTGCACTGTGGCTTCAAATAGTCGTTTATCTATGTAATCTACTCGCAGTGATTCTGTAGATAAGATCATAGGGCAGCTCTGTCCATATAAATATCTGTTGGCATGAAATCTTTACATGTGGTTTTGCCAAGAAGTGGCTTATGCTAAACCTGCACATTAAGGGTGTTTGTCTCCATCATTTTTGAATGGCAGCCCTTCATGGTCTCACTTTATTGGTGCTGCAGAATTAAAGAATTTGCTGAAAGTTGTCTTGAAAGAACGGGTTTAAAACTGCTTGCATATTTTCAGTTCTGCTCTTTAGAGGTATCTTCATTATAACACGTAGTTCAGTCTCCTGGAGGCTTAGTAGTATGGAGTTAAAATACCAAATGTAAGTCTTTGACACACAGATTCTGTTTAACCTGACAGAGAAGACTAGGTGGGGTATTGAAATGTACAGCCTTGGAGGAACCCAGATGTTGTTGCTACAGTGTGTGCTGGACTGGATGAATTGCATGGTAGGATTTGAGTGCACTGAAATGCTGGTTGATCATTTGCTTTTTTTCCAGACCATAGGAATGAGATGTATAAAATGCAAGCTCTGGTTTTTGCTTGCATGATTGCTTTGTCCATCAGAAGTCTTTATTTATTATTTTTATAAACTGTATTACTTTCTAAAACTGAAAGCATAAAGGAATTCCCTGGGGTTTTCTCTGGGGTTGTTATTTGGGATTTTGGCCCTGACTCAGGAATCACACCCTGAATGCATAAAGTCAGTCTCTTGAAAATGAAGAGGTGAGTGCGTGACATGCTGTTAGACCACTTTCTGCCTTGATCTAAGGACAGGGGCAGTCCTCGACAAAATCCTTTTTGTTAAGAAAAGCTGATTCTGATGTCCCTTGAGGAGGATCTTAGTGGAAAAAGTGTCATTCGAGCAGACCAGACTCTAAGCAGAACTCAATTTAAACAGGAAAGCCTAGTGTGGTTCACCATCCAGAAGGTCCTACATCTCCAGCTGGCTCTACACTTCTCTTCCCATTAGGTGGTTTGCTGTGGGGTAGTATCAAAATATACTGGTGTTCGTGTATTCCAGAAAAGAGAGGTGGACCATAGTTTGGGTTGCAACTGCAGTTGAAAGGCATGAAGCCAGGCATCACTATGTCATGATAGGTAGTTAATTTGGGAGACTCTCACTGAAGTCCCTGTTGCCTCAATATGTCTGTAGAGCTTTTTGGCATAATAACATGAATCCTAGTATACTAGAGTAATGATCTGCTTTATATTAGTTCATGCTTTCAGCTGTACATATTCAGGAAGCTTCCTTTTGTACCTTTCATTTCTTTCTAGGTCTGTTGTATGACTCAAAGGTTTCTCTTTCATCTTGGCAATGTTTTTTTACAACCTTGTTGCATAGGGGGTTCTAGAAAGCAGCTTTTTATCATTGCAAGGGTGAATGGAAAGCACAGAGAGTAAGGCTCAACTCACTATGGGACCTGAGTCATGGGAGATGCTTGCCCTGTTTGGTCGTGATATCAGATGAGGATGGAGCTTTTTGTTCTTGGCTTTTTGTGTGTGTTAAAAAGTACATAAATTGATGCTTGGGGGAGAAGGGAAGGAAGGGGATATGAAGAGTTTTTTGGTGGGTAAGATGAGGGAAGGAGAAGGGAGAGCTTCAAACTGTGTAGAGATCTAGACAGCATTGCAAGGTGTATGATGAGAAGAGGTAAGGTGCTCAGAGCCTGAAGCCCTGTGGGACAGCAGAAGGACAGTGTCCAGAGGCCAAGTCTGAGCTCGTATACATTACGGCAGGAGGCTCTAAAGTCTCTGTGCTTCACAGTTTGCAGTGGGGAAGGCAAGGCTGAACCTGTTCCTTTGCAAACAGGAACCATGGGTAGGGAACCCAAGGACTCCCCGTTGCTGGTTCCTGTAACCACATACTGCTGCTGGTCTGTGCCAGGGAGCAAGCTGGTGTTCCACGTGGGTCCTCTGTGCCTTGTAAAGGGAGAGCTCAAACCCCTGAGTGTTCTTATCCTTCGCCTACCCGTATTCAGCCTTTTCTGTCATTCGTGTCTGCTCATGTTGTTTCAACTGTGATATAGGCTTAATTTGAGGCCTACAACACTTTTATCTCCACCTTATTCTTATAGTTGTTTGTATTTATTTGGGTAGCAAAAGTATTTCTTCTCCCTAGAAGTTTGTCCACTGAAACAACAAATGGATTTGTGCAAGTGAAGGGGGATCAAGGACAGAAAGCAGTCCTGTGAATGTCAGTACGGCTGTAAGGTAGGATGTGTGAGTCCCCTGTCTGAGCAAAGGACAAAGAAACTGAGCTCCTTTATTGGGCAGGAGGGAGATAATTAATCCTCAGAAAAAGAGGCTGAGCTGTCAGGCTTTCACAGAAACACACTGGCAGCCGTGATTTGTTGTTCTGCTTTTGGAAGCTACAACTGGCAGGTTTGGTGCAAGGGGGGCTGCTTGGAGCATGCGCCCGAACACCCGGCCCTGCTCCTGAGGCCCTTCCTGGGCGCTGGGTCCTGTGAGCTCTGTGTGGTGACAGAGGTAGAGGCCTGTGTGAAGGTTTCAGCTAGAGGTGAATGCAAAGGTGACGCAGAGGAAAAGAAATACCCATCTGAAGAAACCGTAGCTATAGCAGTTCAGTGCATATTTATTATGTTCAAAAGTTAGTCCCTAGTGGATAAAAGCAATTACAATCTTCCTACCACATCTCAGAATATGTTTCTATAGAAGAGAAGAATGCTGATTTTTTGGTAATTACAAAGGGAGTTAATGAGTTTAAAAATATATATTTTCCTCAGCTCCATAATAGTGGTCTGACTGCTACTTAATTTTGAGAAATTCTGAGATTTTTTTTGATGAGTTAAATGTGTTTTTGTCTCAGCCGTGTTCAAAGACAAAAAAAAACAAAAATGTTTGACCACTATATAATGCCGTTACTCTTGTTCCTTACATCATCTCTACCAATCTCAGTCCCTAGTGTGGACATTCATTAGAGGAGGGGATTATGGCTGGCTGAGTACCTTAGCTCTGGTATTTCCAAAGGCCAGTGAATTGGGCCTTGTGCTCAGAGAGTTCTGTTTAAAGTAAGTAGTACGTATTAAATAGCTAGCTCATCAAAAATGAAAAAATTAGGACATGGCACAATGTTGGTGCTCTCATGACATCAGAAAGTGGATGAAACAGGGAGCTATACTACTGATACCATCAGGGGATGCTATCATTTGGATCAGGCCTGTTGCACTCTTAGAGGGCAGTAAGAAAAGAGAGGTTTAGGGAGATCATAGAATTGTTTAGGTTGGAAAAGACCTTTAAGATCAAGTCCAGCCATCCACCAAACACTGCAAGTCCACCTCTAAACCATGTCCCCAAAATGGATGGTGGTGGTTTTCTTGTGTCCCATACTATTTCTGACCATGGTGCAGTCTTAAGTAGCATTACCAGCTCTATGTTGCTCCCCCATCACTTCACTGTATCGCTTTTTTTTTGTGTGTGTGAAATGATGCGGAATCTCCTGGCTTTGAAGTCATGGCTTAGGAAGAAACAAGCTAGATAGTAAAACAACTTAAGATATTTTAAAATAACATAACTTTTTTACTTTTTAATAAAATTACTTTTGCTTTTTAATTAAATGGACTCCATATATACTGGTATATGACCTCCCTCTTTGAGCTGGGAATGTTTGCCGGATGGTGGTTCTACCTTTATGCTAGTCAGAAACTAATTTATTTCCTTTTATTAATTCATCTATCAGTCACGTTTCTTATTAAAAGTGTGACAGTGCCTTAAAGTGATATACTGTTGACACAGCTCTTTGCTGCTGGGTTGCTTTTTGGAAATGTCAGCTGCAGTGGAAAGCTGCACGCTACACTCGTGAGAGTCTCCAGGCTGCTTGCACCAATTGCATATAGTGCCCAGTATGCAGAAAGCCTAGGGCATACTGGCCTTATGTGGTAATTGGTTACATTATTTTATTAATGTGCAGTCATTCTTAGAAGGCTAAAGGATTATTAGTATAGCTCTGTAAGAGGGATATAATCAACTTAAATTAGTTCACAATTGATCCTATGTGATCTGGCATCTTTAAAATGTAGGTAAGCAGCTCATCATTTTGATTCCTTATATAATATTGTAGAAAACTTTTTTCCAAGTCCAATTTTACCTATGAATGTTGCAGTTCATCACGTAAATATTTTTAGTGTCGAGAAGAATAATCAATTTGAAAAGATAAATAGTTATTTTTAAGAATAAATTACTTTATTTTACATAAACATTCAAACAAAAGATGATTCCTACGATCCTCTCCACCCGGCATTCTGCTTCTCACCTTCCACCTTCCCACACTATCTTCCAGGCTTCCTTCTGTCCGTACATATCTTTTCGTGCCCACTCTCCAGACACAAGTGTTGTTTGATTGTTTGGGTATGCATTGGGAAGATTTTCTCATCTACCCAGGTTTCAGTTTTAGAGAAGTGATGTGATTTTACCTGAAAATCTAGACAATGTTAGGCAGAATAACTCTCTTAATATGTCTTCCTTTCCTATTCTCCCCCTCAGCTCTAAGCTGAAAAACCCAGTAGTGCTGATTTAGACTAATTACTTTAAATGCAGTTTGTAAAAGGATGCTAATACTTTGCTATATCCCTGAAGGTCGTCTAAGTGATCTATAGTTAAACATTCATGTGGGAGACTCTTGGGGGCGACAGTAAGGAATGATTATAATGGAAACACTGTGGGCTAAAGTGTGTGCTCATGCTCAAGTCTTTATCTGGCAAAGCAGGGTAGTGGATTGTTTCTGGGGTTTTAGAGCTCTTCCTTGTATCTGAATAAGATATAGTTTGTAGACCCAGCTTCAACATCTTCCATGCTGGAGAACTGTGTGTGGTGCAGGACTAGAGTATTTAAACTGCTTCTTCAGCACTGTGAACCTCCATCTCCGTTGTGTTTCATTATGGAAAAAAAATAAATCTGTGTATGATCTTGCGTCATTAAAATGTGCTGGGTGCCCAAGGTGTTTCTTCGTCTGTTCCTCTAGTAGCTTTTCCCCTCAAGTGATTATGCTAATTAGTGTTTGATCAGATGATTAAATTATAATTCGATTAATCCTGTGCGCTAAACGCTCTGAATGCATTTCCATCGCCTGAATGCCTTGTGCTTAAACGTTCCTGTTTGCAGCTTGATATGAAGCTCTTGCCTTTTTCTGTACCTAATGGGTTTTCTATTTTAAAAACACTATAGTTCCCTTTGACGTTAGGAAGCAGAGAAATGGGCTTTTTGTTTCCTACTGTACTGAACAGAACCAGAAATATGTATGTTCCCCTTATATGAACCAATTATTTCTAGGGATTATAAAAAAAAAAGGGGGGGGGGGAAGGATCAAATATGTTTTTCTTTTAATACACACCCCTCATGTTCCATTCACGATTTACCAAGGCAAAAACAGTGATATGGCTAAGTCTTCTATCTGTTCCCATTATGAGTTGTACTTTCCCTTAATAATTCCCCCCTTTTCAAAGCTGAAATTTATTTTGGTCAAGAAGGCTCTTCTTTGCAGAATGTATTGGTGTGTGTGATTTGGGGGGGGGGGGGGGAGCAGAAGGATGTTTTTCCTCCATTTACTTACTTTCCCATCCCTTTTCATCCAGGTTTATTTCTGCATGTCATCTGTATGAGATAATCTCCAGCAGGAGTGTAGAAAGCAGGACACAGAATTTATAACCTTGGTGCCACTGTGAGATGAATGTTTAGCTGCAGCATTGCTTTCTTTGTCTTTGGGGTCCTGCATTTTTAGGTTATTTAATGTGACTAAGTTACACAGATTGGAGAGTTAAAAAAAAAAAATCATAAAAAGGAGGTACTTAGGGTTTAAATATTAAAAGTAAATAGTTATTACATAATTGGATGTGTTAAATCACTTCTCCATTTTTCCAGATGTAGGGTATTCTCTCTGAACATCCATTGCTTCCTCTGTCAGAGACTGCTGGATAGTAACGAGTGGCCTGAGTTCAGAAAAGAATGCTAAATTTAAATCATCTGGTTTGTTTCCATTCTACAGTGCAAAAAATAAATAACCCCAACATATAGCAACCTTCCTCCCTCCCTTTCTCTCCTCAGTTTTCCTCAGGGGAAGTGTGAGACAGATTGAAAATAGGGTTGCCAAGACCTTGTCTAGGGGGATTTGGCTTTGCTGTACCTCAGGTGTGGGAAGGTAGAGCAAGGGAATAGGAATGTAAAGGATGTTTTCTCTTCTTCTCTTTGTTTACCTTAAAAGCTGTCAGAGACTCATAGAGCTCCTATAACATCTTATTTCACTTCTTTCGGACTGTCTAGGAAGCAATTTTACCTGTGAGGTGACTGGCATGTTACAATCTATTACCAGCCATAAAACAACATGGGGTAAATAAGTCTCCATAATTAAGGTCACAGAGGCCACAAGCACCTTCATACTTTAAAGCATAGCCATGTAGCAGTAATTGAATATTGAGATCTCATCAAGCTTATAGTCTATGCCTTGTCGATGAATTCAGCCTCATCCTTTGCCAGGGGCCCTAGCCTGTGGGTCTCTCTCACCCTTGGCTCACTGATGTATGGTTTTGCCTTAGTTAGTCAGGTGTCCATCCTGGGCAATTGTCCCACTTGCATACACCCTCCAACAAGATTGTGGGCAGATGTTCATTCTGTAAACATCTGTGCAGACTTAAGGAGCTGCAACCTTTGGATGCCTACTTCTGCCTGGCAAGGAGAGGTTATAGCCCCTACAAGTTACCCTTTGAATGGTTTTTTTTTTTTTTTTTTTTTGAGTGCCCTCTGATCTCTTTTAATAACAGGCTAAGATTAATGCAAACCTCCTGTTTTAAATTGCAGCTGATATAGTTGTCTGTAAGCAGGACCACTCACATGAATCACTCTGCTGTCATAACTGTGTGGGGTAGAAACCTCCATCTGGAAAGCAGTGATGAGTAGCTGGAGGCAGTAATGCCTTCAACTGATTCAGATAAACAGGTCTGGAAGCAGGCTTGTGTCAACATCCCCATTTTAGAACTGAAAGAATTAGGCTAAGCTGAATTAAGGCTCTAATTCTAAATGAAAGTGCTAGCTTAGGATGGTGCTTAGCTCATTCTTTTTTAAAGTTTAATTTCAGATTCATTTCCTGAGTTTCCCCATGTGGACAGGTCCTCAGACTCTGCCTAGCCTTGGGTAAGCTACTTAAGCTTGTGACCTGAGGACGTTACTGCAGAATAAGCTAAGCTGTGTGGGAAGCGCTCTAGATTTTCCATGTAAACTAACTGTATGCCTGCTCCTTTTTCTTAATGGAAAATATCCTTTGTGTGGTCTTCCATAGCAGACAGATGGTGATCTTCATCATGGTGATCTTAGAGTAGGGTAAGTAGGAGTATACAAGTAGGAAACTAGCAATATGTCTGTGGAGGATGAGGTGTTCCCAACTATTTCTTCTTAAGTCTGTATCTCACTTCCTTATCTGTGTGGTGGGAACAACTTCTATACCCACCTGCTAAGCAGTCTTTTGGCTGAATATAAATATCCTTAGCTCTTCTGACTTCTAGATGTTGAGAAAATCATGTTGTGCAGTATGCATGCCCTTTTGAAAATGCTATCTCTGTGTTATTGAGCAGCCTTTTCCCCGGTAAATACACATGCTGATAATCTAGCAGTAGAGGTCAGTACTGATTTGCATTGGAGAAGCAAACCTAAAATAAGGAGGAAGAGGCAACTTCTCTAACCTACAGTATACAAAAATACAACCCATTTTTTTGTTAATGGTATCCACTGCTTAAGTCATGTTGTCCTGTGATTAAAAAACAAAAATGGTAACAGTGGATAGGATGACACTTCCAAGGTCCTTAGGTTTAGCTGTTGCTATTTTAGGCATACAATCTCTTCCTAAGCATGCTAAACTTTGCTTCAAAAGTATCTGGAGTGTAGTTAGTCTGGCTTCCTACCTCCAAATAGTTACAAATAAAGAGGGAGTGTGAAGATGGTCTGTCCTGAGGGACAAGTAGTTCTGACCTCAGTGGTCCTAAGTCTTGCACAGAAACTTGATGAACTTTCTTTTCCTTTTTAAACATGGCACTGAATGTGTCTGTTCTTTGTTGCAGGGATAGATCCTCTGAAACAGCCCGTAGTACTAGCAGATTTGTAAGACAGTTGGTGTTGCCTGACACACACATTGTCCTTTCTGGGAAATAGTCACACTTCCTCAACCACTTTTAATGGATGTAAACCTTCCTCTTTCACTCTCCCAACTATTCTCCCTCACCTTCTCACTTTCTCAATGTATTTGCGGTCGGCTGGTTTATTTGATTAAAGTTGAGTGTGGTGATTTAAAGCTTATATCAGCTTGGTGTCTTCAGATTAGGTTGCTCTTCATAGTTGCCAGTGTTGTGGTCTGGTGGTCAGGGCTGTGCACTGTTGCACCTGGAAGGGTGAAGGAGAAAAAGAGCAAGTCTGCAAGAGGGAGCAGCTCCCTCCCTGTCATGGCACTTGAAGCCTGTGCCAGTGCTGGGGAGAGAGACCATCACCCTGGGTACCCTTGTCCCAGTTTCTAGCCCACCTGTGTATCTTGTTTGCACTATTGACCGCTCAGAACTTATAATTTCTTTTCAGAAATTGCTGCTCCTGTGTTGCATGCTGAAGTACATAGTAAGCTTAAGGAAAATGTAATCAATTCTCCTTATCTTGTTTTTATTTGCAAGCATGTGCAAGGTGCAACTTCAGGCAGGCTTAGTGAATGTTGGCATGACCAGAGTTTAAATGGGCCATTTGTAGGCCTGAGAACAGCATGATGTGGGCTGCTGCCTTTTGGATTCCACCCCACAGCAAGCTGTTTTGAGGACCCAACCTAGAAGAAAAAGTAACTTGCACTCTCTTCATCCCTAAAACAGTTTACAGGCAGGATTTCTCACATTACAGGCATCGCTGGTCCACGCTGGAGTTGTATGGCTGACCACCTCTCTTGCAGAGGGAAAGAAGTGGGTCAGAAACTTATCAGAACCTAGCAAAGCCTACAGCTACTTTCTCATATGGTTTTGGCCCTAACTTAAAACTTAGTCTTGGGGTGTTACCTTTTTAAAAGCTTGATTGATTTATTCCAAGTATTTTTATTTATTTTTTTTCTGCCAGAGAAAATGTCACTACTACTACTTAAGACTTCACAGGCTTTTTGCTTTTCCATTTTCCTCCAGCCTTCAACTCCTGCAAATATCTAGTCTGCAAGAAGTATGTGCATTTAGAGTCCTGTCCTATCCAACTGTCTTGAAAATTCACTTGCCATGCAGGTGGCTCTGTTCTCTCCTGTTTGCAACAACTATTCTGTGCATATTGAGAGAGAGAGAGGGACAGGGAGGTACTAAAACGAGAAAATGGTTCCATGGCACAAAACTGATTTTTCCTTTAAGAAAAAAAAAAGCCTTCTGAAAAGTCTGAGTTGGGTCCATGAGTCCATAATAAAACTCACTGGGGAAGTGGGGCGGGGGGGGTACAACACGCTGGATAACCCATGTGCTGTATTTTCGAGGAGGAATTAGTGAATCAGTTCTACTTAGCTACTATATAAACTTAAACTCTGTGAACTGTACGTACTTAAACACTATACACTTGTCCACATGGGGAAGATCTTCTTTGCTGTAGGGTGCAGAAATTTTAATTTTCTTGCTTTTTGTCTTTACCTCTGACATTAGCAATAACTAGTACCGTAATAGCTTGCACCTCAGGAGAGAAGTCTACCCTCCTCCTGGTGGCTTCACCTCTCCTGCCCTGGATTTTCTCTGGCATCATCTCATAGCACTTGTCAGTTGCCACACATTGATTTGAAAGTAAGGAGAGCAATTCACCTACACTTTATTTTCCTCCAGTCATTCCCTTTTCTGTCCTCCTCCAGTCACACCAGAAAAGTAAATATTCAAAGAAAATCCAACCTCAGAGTTGATTAAAATTGAATAAGAATTTTTACTTTAGCCTGCCAGAGAGAAGCTTGGATTCAAACACCTAGAGTGACTTACTTTTATTCCCTCTTGGAAAAACTAACTTAATCAAAATAAATGTGATTCCACAAAGTCAATATTTCTTTCATGTTCTGCCTGTGCTTTCATCAGGTTGGTGTGTGTATGTGTGGGGAGAATGGTTAGAAAGAATATTCAGAAAAATGCTTGCTGGCAAAGAAAGAGATCACAGATCAGATCAATGAAATTTCCACAGAAAAGAGAATTGGAGTGATTTAACTTTATTAGCCAGAAATCTTACATCTGGGACCAGTTGTATCTTACTGGCAACTCTAGTGAATAAACTTATTTGAAAAAATATCATAGAAAAAAAAATTTTGTTAAACCTCAGAAACAAAACCTGGCATGCAATTTCAAAACGAACACATATATTTTTACAAATCCGTTTTGACTTTTGATAATGATAGGTCATAACAAATGTGAAGGTCCTAGGAAAGTGGTGTTTAATTTGTTGTGCTGTGGTACATGATTGCAATGTGCAAATGTATGAGAAAATGTGTCCTTTCGCAACTGAAGCTCTCAAGGGACACATCATGTCAGCAGTGATGCATTAGCAAAATACTGAAAATATGCCTCTTACTTGAGTTCTGTTTCCTTGCCAGTGTACCCAAACAATTTTAATCCTCTTATTATTGAGACCCTAGCCAATTTATTAGGTCTGACTAAAAGTCACAGTATTAGCCTTTAAGCCCTACCCAGTTTGATCTGAACCATGAGGAATCTGCTCCTAGAAGAGTCTATTTGGCCTGTTCTCCTCCATGCTGTCCATTCGGGAATGACACAGTTGCTTTGTATGTGCTGGATATGAGCAGTTGGTTGTGATGCTTCTTATGTGTCTATTTGATCTTTTGGGATTTATTCCAGGATAAGATTGTTATAGCCACAATTAATGAATTCAAAGTACTGGGGCAAAATCAAGACTCATTTCTGGATGATGCTATAGCTAATATTAACATCTAAAGGACATGCATTAGTGCTTGTGCAAGGAAACCTCTACGTGTGCATTATTATTATTATTAAGCAATCAAGGCAGCAAGAAATGCTTTCTAGGTCCTCTTTGTGTATGAATTTTCACTGCTTAGCTCTCCTAAACCAAAATTCCTCTGCCTAGACTGGGAAATACGTTATTTCATATCATAAAAGAGGTATGGTGCTCCAGGACATAGGAAACAAGATTGAGCAACATTATATAGCTTCTTGATATCTTCTGAAATACTAAACATTATTAGAGGTATTTGATATTACAAAAAGTCCTATATTTTCTAGTACACATAGCAAGTAATTGCTTGTTCTTGACTGTATTCCCTTGTTTTGGGGTCTAGTTAACAATTGCATTTGCTAGTACACAGTTGCCCAATTAATTAAGATATTGATTGGAATATGAAACACTGCATGAGGTACTACTGACAAAGGGCTTCCATTGCCAGCCTGCCCTTCTCTTCATTCAAAAAAGAAAAGAAAAGCGAGTGTTAAGTTATCCTATGTGGTCATTTTTTTTTAAAGGCATAGTATGAACATTTTGTAAAACTATTAAAGGAAAAGCATTCAGGGTTTTCCAATTTTATGTTCATGGCCTGTAGTCTAACTTATGTGACTGAAGAAATATACATAGTCTACATGTGTATATATAGTCTATAAACTTCATAGACTAGTGATATACTTTTAGACGTACTGATTGACAAGTCATAAGTAGTGCTCCCAGCAACATTTTAGTTCTGTGGATTTACAGCTCATTATCACTTATGCTATCTAGTAAAGATTTAAAAGTGGTACATTTTTGAACCTGAAATAGGAAAAAATGTGACTAAAATAATTACCTCTGAAATGTGTAATCGAATCCTTATTTTAGCACAGGTATGTGTTAGTGTTTTAAAACTGAGTAGCAGTTGACATAAAGTTTCAGTGGAAATATTTCTGCATTGATTTTGAAAGTGTATTTGATCTTAATGGCTCCATAGTAGGTAGAAGAACAGTGTTATGGTGGCTAGGCATTACAGCTTAGAAGACCTAAGCTCAAATCCCCTGCTTTGCTGCATATTTTCAGATGTGATGTCAAGGAATTTGCTTGGTTTCTATGGGTGCTGGTACCTCACTGGTTGATAAAGGTGTTCTGCTTCTAAGGATGTTAGCATGAACATGGTCAGGAACATGAAATGGGTACACCATGCTGGTAGTTGGTAAATGGAAATTTGAAAGAAAAAAGAGTTTATTGTGGGGTTAATCATTACTAAAGAAAACAACCCACAGAAATTTTTATTCTAAGCAATATAGCATTGTTCAGCAGGCACTTTGGAAACCTTGGAGGTGAATCTACTTCCATCCATGTCATAAGGATGGAAGTAAATAAATTACCCCTGTGTACCTTAGTCTGAAAAACCTGGAACGCTCCAGCTACATGCACATCCGACTGCACTACAGTTCATAGTAGAAGGAAATATGTGTTATTCAGGTGAGAAATAAGCTCCCAGGTATCAATTTTATTTTTTCTTCCCTGGATCAAGGGAGCTCTTTCAAGATAATCTGATTTCAGCATTAACTGTGAATTCCTCTGGCTGCCTCTGGAAAGCCGTGCTCTCTGCGCCAGGCAGTAATTGCGTTAATCATCCATTTTTAAATAACTGCATTTGAAGTTAAGTTGAGAATTGCTTTTCAGATCTTTAATTTGCTTTGGAAAAGTGAAATAATTCCCACAAGGGTTGTGCTAATCAATATTCCAAAGGCAAGTAACCTTTGCTAATACTTGAACATGGGATACTCAATATTGTTCTGCTTAAAGAATTTTAAAGAAAAAAATACTCCAATTCCATCTGTGATTTGGCAGGTTAATAACTTTTCTGTCTGCCAGGCATAAGGATTTTTAGTAAACAGCAGATTCATCAAGTGCAGAATTGCATTGTATTATCTTCTTTTCATTGTTGTTTTTATTTTAAGCCTTCTTTCTAATATAAATGATGACAAATTGCATAGTTGTAAATTTGAAAGTCCCTAAATGGTGTTTTTGTCAAAGCCTTTATGCTGAAATGCTTACTTGGAAAGATTTTAAACCTCAAGAGCCGGGGGAGGGGTTTTAATTATTATGCATCATGACACAATGCATTATGCATCATGGTTGTTTTTCTGCTTTTTAAACACTTGTTATGGATGATGAGACTAATATAAATGGACATACAGTGAGAGCTGCTGCAAAACCTTCTTATGATGTCATATTCTGTTTCCAAGGAATTTCAGCACTGCTGTAATATGAAACCAAAGGATAAGCAAACTTAAAAAGGCACTTGGAAGCATGCTAGTAATTAGCTGCCAGGTAGTCATCAAGGCAAGGTTTTTCCAATGGTGCTCTCCTGGTAAACTGGATAACAAACCCATTTGTTGAAAAGTAAAAACGATGGAGCGTGGGTGCTGCTGTCTTTAAATTTGACCATGCTTCCATTGAAACCACCTGCAAATTACTGCTGAGGTTCAGAATTTGCTTTCTTTAACTTGCTTTTCCCCCACCCAGGCATGCATACTACTGAAAATATAGTGGTGGTGGGACTGATTAAAGAGCAGATTGGATACAATAGATTCAGTGCTAGAGCTGCTTTTTCTTCTTTCCTGCTCCCCACTCACCCCCTGCCCCAAATAAATGGTGACTTTTCCCTTGAAAACAATCTGATATTTAGGCGTTGCAGAGATAGAGGAGGAGAAAAGGGAGAACCGTGCATTCTTTTCTTTAATAAAACCTATTTTTTAATAGTCACAGGGATTGCCTGGGCTGCATCCTGTAGAGATAGAGGGAGAGAGAGGAAGGCTGGTTTGTCTGAATAGATATTTAAGGAGTCACAGCAGGCAGTGGATTTGTGAGAGGAAAAAAAAAAAAACTGTACTTCCCCAGAAGGCAAGTAGAATACAATATTTCATATTTGAGGGTTGGGGAAATGAAATTTCAGTGTCATCATGGACCTTACAGAAGATATTGCTCAGTGACCCACAGACAGTTGGCAACTACATTTGTCCCTGAGATACTTATCAGGAAAATCTCAAATCCACCCTCCTCTGGCCCCCTGTATACGCAGAATTAATTGGCTGGTAGTTGTTGCTTTTTTTTTTTTGCCTTTTTTTCTCCAAAAGGGGAATAAAAAAGTCCTCTCTATGTATGTATGCTGTTTTATAAAGGCTGCTTTGGTGCTGCATAGACTGCTGCTGAGGAATGCATTATGTTTGTAGGAGGATGGTGTCACCTTCACTGCCCAAGCCTGAGCTGTGAAGCTGCATACTGGTATGTGAGGAAGGGCTGTAGCTCTGCCTGTGGCAGTGGTGCCACACACTCCACAGCTGGGAATAGAAATCTGCCTCCAGGCTGAAGCTGGGGGTGCAATGTGGGGCTCTGCCATGAGACATGAAAGCAAATTTGGGTTGTTACTTTTTTATTTTATTATTATATTCAGTATTCCTAGAATTTCTTTTTATCTTTGTGGTTACAGAAAGATAACTAATGCCTCCCCACCCAATTTAATAAGACAGTAATAATATATTTGGTTTTGTGTTTCAATGTTGTTACTCTGCAGTAGATGTTGGACATAAAATCTTACCTCTTGCTTTCTCCCAGTAGCTCTGGCTAACCTTCTGTAATGATATAGAAAGAAATGTTCATCATGTAGTCCCTCCTTTTCATTGCCAGGGAGGGCACTGAGTCAAAGCTCATGCTCAACAGCAAGACCTGCATGTCTTTGTATCATGTTTCACCTATGCTGGGATAGCAAGAAAAAGCCAACTCTAAGATCCTATTATCTTATATATCCTATAATGCATCTTACAGATGTATTTTCAACCATTGAGAGTTCTATTCAGTGTTTGGGATGTTTAGAAGAGCCTCTGTCATGTCAGCTTATGTGTTGAGTTCTTGGCAACTTCCACTTCACTCTTGGGTCATGAGGTACTTTCTTTCCATCCCCATTTATTTTGCCCAATGCAAGCCTTTGAACCCTTCATCCACATAACTTCTCTACACTCTCCACACAGGATTTCTTCTTTTTTTTCCTATTGAAGTTCCCTACATGTGCAGCTGCTTCTTCTGTCCTAACTTTTCTTTGTCTTGAAGTGTCCTAGGACTTGCAAAAGATCCTTGCTTAAACTGTGATTACAGTCTTCTCTTTGCAACTCCTACATACTCGGATAGATGAAAAGAAAATAGGAATGGAGATTATACAGTAAGCAACAGGATGAAGAAATGTTTTTGTTTTTTTCTTTGACTCTCTTGCTCTGCTTCCCTTTCTGTCTGCATCTTCCCATCCCTTAATGTTCTTATGCCACAGTTTATCAGAGAGATTTTCAAAGAGGATATAGGAACATAGTTGAAGAAAAAAGAAAACAGCAACAAAATTTTAATGGCTATGTTTCTTCTAGTCCCTCTTGCACCATTTCCTTGATGTTAAAAACCAGTGTCCTGCCAAAAGACGCATTGCAGTTCAGATTGTTCTAAAAATCCACGTTTCCTAGGATGGGCTGTTACTGCTGACATGGTAAACTGTCTCCTGGTCAAGTTGGATGGGCATGCTATGTTTAGCTAAAATGGATGTGACTTGACCTAGCCTGGTGGTTGTACCCACACAGGTGACCTTCCTTTACTGTGGAAGAGCACAAACATAAGAGAAGGAGGAAAGAAAACATTTTTTACAAAGGATATTTTCTGAGATCCAAAAAGAGAGCACAAAGCCTGAATTACTTGTAAGATGCCAAGCAGAACCTGCTCTGCTCCTTTCTAAAGTGGGAGTTCATCCTTCATTCCTGCAGGTGGGAGGAGGGATCCTGTGGCCAATGATCTTCACAGTAGTGAAGTATGTGAAAAAATTTATGGGATTTATGGGATGAAGAGAAATCGACAGAGCTAGCAAGGCTAGGCTAATAATACAGCTGTGAAATCCAGCCAACTACAGTTTCTCTTTAATTCTGAGAGGCATCAGTTGTCCTGGCCAAGTCTTGCAGCCCCTCAGTTCTTGAGGGAGAAGCAATTGAATGGTACTAGCTTGACCTAAGAAAAGAGAAAACTGGGCTGCCCATGTTTTCCTCTTCCTTGTAGAAGTTTCTGAAGAGAATTATTCTCTTTATTTCTCTTCCTTTTCCTTTTCCCGTCTCCCCATTCTGCAATGTGTCCTGTTGTTTTTTCTTCTCCCCGCCACCCCCTTCCCTTCTAACAACAAAAGAACACATTTAAATGCACCCACACTTTGTCTTGAGGTTTATTAGTAGCCAGCATGGTCAGGCATATCTGTACTTTCTTCTCAAAACCTTTCTTTGAATGCAAATACAGCAATATGATCGTGAAGTTTCTGGCTAATAATAAAATCTGCATTGCCTGCTGTCACAGAAAGGGATTCCTTGCCACCTTTCCTTCTAACAGTGGTGGTGGTTGTTACCTTTGAACATCTTTGGACATACTTCCTTAGCCTGAGGTTTTTGAATGTGTCCTGTGCAAAATTGAAATCCCTATTGTTGTCAGGCTCTACTGACGGAACCAAAGGAAATGCCGATACTGTGAAAAAGTTGTGCCAATTTACAGGAGGATTGTTCCCACTTCACTGTGCCCCTGCTGTTTCAACATGTTTTATTAGGCTGTAAGGAGATCTGAGAAGAAAGGACAACTAGGAGGTGTTGCTGTGCTGCTTACTCAAATTTGAGCACGTTCAGCACATGTGCATTGTTGGTTTGCTTTCAGTCCTATTGAACTCGGTCTTCTTTCAGTCAGCTTCTGTGGGAGTATTGAAGTTGTAGTAAATTGCTTTACAGAGAGCTACGCTGTTTGTCTTTAGAAATAGTTTATGGTATCATGGCTCTGTAAAAATGCCATAGTTTTGTATAATACACCTAAATAAGAGTAAGCCTACACAAGATATTTTTTCTATGTGTATCAAAAAAAGAAAAGAAGAAAAGAGTTAAAATGCATAATGAGGCACAACACATTTCTAGTACTGGTTGATCTCTCTTGTTGCTATAAGGCTTAGTAGAAATGTATGCTAGAATAAAATCCATACCATTTAGACTGAATACTGATAGGGAAATTGCAGTTGAAGCTATTGCTTATGTGTGATGCTCAGTTTGGCAAAGGAGAGAGCTGCACGTAGTAGCCAAAGATTAAATGACCTATCAAGACTCATTCCCTTTTTTTTTTTTTTAAAGTATTATGGTGAAATGATTTTTTTCATAGGTTGCTTACACATTTTTCTGTATGTTTGTTTATTTATTTATTTTATTTTTCAACCAGTTAGGTTCTTGTTCCAGTGAGTCTTTTTACCTTGTTTTATTATAAATGGCTCTGTTTCAGAATCTTCCTGTACTGAACACAACATAGAAGCATGTGACTAGAAGTGAGGATGGAAGAAAAACTATCCATTTTCTATTCGTTTTGTGAAAAAAATATGTTCACAGAACTTGCCCTAAAATATAGAAAGAGAAAAAGGAAAATCATTTGGAGAATTTTTGGCACTTTTTGATTTTAATTAGAAAATGTGGCATCTGCAAAATAATGTTTACAGTTGTTATTAGCTCTCAAATGAGTATTCTCCATTTTAAGAATACTTCCTAAAAGTTTTCATCAGATGAAAATGGTATACTGAGCATAAGCACTAAATAGGTTTTTACATAATTAAGAAATGAGCAGCAGGCTGTGACTTTGAATATTTGCAGCACAGAATGATGATTCTCTCATTGCTGAGATTCTATTAAATTTGACAATGAGAGAATTCATGGTTGACTTGCGCTTGGTGGTCTGTCAAGTCTGAAGCCAGTGCCATTTATTGAGGTTTATAAACTCTTTACAGAAGCTAGATTTTCCTTTGCATGCGTTTTTTAGTTAGGTTAACCCCCTTTGTGACTTAACACCTATGCAGTTAATGTGTGTGTAGGGGGAAATATCATTAATCAAGTAGCAACAGCTTATGAGCACAGTGACTTCTGATGAATAAACTGTGGAGCTATGTTAAGATGTAAATTAAAAAGACAAAAGATTTTGGGGAATGGAAAACAAGTACCTTTGCCAAACGTATATGATCGCCTCCAGTTTGCCAAGTTAAGCAAAGAATTTTTAACATGAGGAAATAAAGGGGAGAAAGCTGTCTTTCGGAGTATAAAATGTCTGGATGCACCACTTTTGCAGATGAATGTGACAAGGTAGAAGAGAAATCAATATTTGGAGATTTCTGAATCTCTTTCTTGCTGGATTGCTTTCTCCACAAACAGACAACAAAAAGCTAATCTTCATTTGTTATTTACTTGCACAGAAATCTTGAGGTGTTCTGAATTGTATGCAATGGCTGGGCAATTTTATCTATTACTGATGAATTTTACTAGATTGTCAGCTGTTGTAAACGTAATCATATTTGAGTTGACAATTGTTATTTAAAGTTTTAGTTTCAGGTGCATACACGCTTCCCATAAATCTAGCTTTTTATTCTTTAAAATATGGTTCCTATTGTCCTTCCAAGGGCAAATTTTCATCTGTCTGGGATTAAAATGGATGCATCTAAATAATTTTGTGCATTTTGGAAATGCTAAAGTTTATACCAGTAAAAATACTTTGCATC
The DNA here is from genome assembly GCF_964211835.1 of Anser anser. Lineage (NCBI taxonomy): Eukaryota > Metazoa > Chordata > Aves > Anseriformes > Anatidae > Anser > Anser anser. The sequence continues at coordinate 116,377,931 of NC_139720.1, read as the reverse complement.
TTCCTAGTCTCAAAATGTGACAAAATGTTTTACGTAGGTGGCTACAGAAAGAAGAGGAAGAAAGGGTAAAACTAAACTGTACCTTTGAAACAGAAGTTCTCTTCTGTTGGCTAACGCAAATTATATATGTTCTATAATTGTTTTCTGGAGCTCCTGTTAGTGTTGACGAGCTAAATACATTTATCAGTGAAAGAATAGGCCTTGTTTTATACATCTATGTAGTTTAATGTATTAAACATACATTATACAATTTGTAAAGGCACTATCATGTCAAAATGGCAGGATGGATGAGGGATGGAAGGTTCTTCTGGGGCCTATATTATGCTATCAGTTTAATAAGAGTTAGTCTTTGAAAGAAGTAACTAGAAGTTATTTCTATGCAATGGAAACTTGCTACTCTGCACCCTTAGTTGTGATCTTCACACAGCCTTTGTTTGTTGTGTGCTTCTGTTGGGGGCATATCAAATAGTGGGACAAATGTAAAGTTGCCTCTAGTGATTTAAAACAACAACAAACAAAACAAAAGAAAACCTCTTTTTACCAAGTAACTTTTTTTTTTTAAATCTAGTTAATCTAGAACAGGGCAATTTAGGAAGCCTAAGTGGTTGCATTATACGTGCTTGCAAAGATATCTTCTCTCCGAAGGAAACTTCACAGATTTGCATTAAGTGATGTTGATGGTCTTTAAGACAATGAAGATTTGAGCTTTGAAGAAGGCAAAAGACTGATTGGAGTGTATGTGATATTTTGCATGTGAATTTCTTGGGGTAGGATTTTAAGAGAAACTGAATTCTGGTGGGGATGTTTCCCTCCTGTGTTCCCCAACACTTTCCTTATAGCAGCAGTAGCTGAGCTAGTATGAAGGATATCTTTTTTTTGCAGCACTTAAAAATCAGTGAGAAGACTTAAAAACTGCCAGTTGTGGGCCCATCTGTATGTACTTGGACTGCTTGTCAAGTGTATAATCTAATTATTTAAAAAAAAAAAAAATTCCTTTAAACTTCTTTACTGAAAGTATCTGGACAAAGGGGGTGCTGTGCCTTCCCTTCTGCAGGAGCTTTCATGTCTTAATAGTTCTGGATTGTGTTCTGCAGATTTTCTTCCATAAACAAAAAGTTATTCATGATGATGTCTTTCTCTTCTGACAAAACGAACATTGACTTCCACCCCTGCCTCTGTTCCCCTTACTGAAGGGAAGATCTCTCTTAATTTTTGAATGAGATCTGTCTCTGTAAGAGTCTGAGGTGGTATTTCAGACACAGTGACTAAATTCCAGAATGTCATATTCAAGCCTTTTTTAAAAAAAGACAGCTCTCCAGATGAAATAATTTTTTAGCTCTGTTACAAAAGATTTAAATTCTTCTTTCTGATATGATTTACACTGTTCTGTTAATTATTGCTATTATCTACTTCATCATTCCTCATAAAATTCAGCAGGAGTGCAACAGCAATCCACTGGGCTAGCATTAGTGTTGGGCACTTCATTATCTTGTTTCAGCTGTTAGTGCATGTTTTGCTTGGGTGTTTTCTGGGTTTCAGAGATGCCTCTGTTTATTTGGACACTGAAAGGTGTTGTACAAGAGATCGTCAAGTATTTTATAGCTGTTCAGTTATTAGTTTTGTCCATTTCTGTTTGAAAATGTCGTCTTTTAAAAGATGAGAAGTGTAATGTGGTATAAAGTTAGGTACCAATATCACAAGACTCTACCTGCTTTTCATTTTTCTCAATCCTGTCCTCCATCATTTCTTTTTACATTATTTTTTATTTTTTTATGCAGTCCAGCCGCGAGTGGCTGATCACGTTGAGTTGTTCTCTGTAACTGATAAGATTAAAAGTATCATGTACAAGTCAATATGAAACCTTAACCTATTCTATAGGGCTACTTGCCAGGGAGCTACTGAAAGAGTGAAGCATAATTATAACACCTCCACCCAAATGGGGTGCTTTTTAACATTTCAGGGGGGCTTCTGCAGGTGCTGTTTGAATGTTGATTCAGAATCAAACCTTTAAATCTGTAACAATAAAAATACCTGCAAATGATAGGAGAGCACATGAAATCTCTCCAGCACTGTACACCCTCACCAGGCATGCTGCCAAAACCACAGCTTTTTAACTAAACAAACAAGCAAAAGAAGCCCTTAGGCTATGGAACAAGGAAGTTTGTGCTTCTAACAAACAAAAACAAAATTTGTTTTTGAAAAAGTAGGATTTGTGTAACCAACCGAATTAAAACATTATAGTACCTGGGGTCATGGGAATCCCTATGGGCTGTTTGCTTCAAGCCTTATTTACATGAGAATCTGTAAAACTATTTTTGACCTAAATAAAGCAACAACCATAACAAGCCTTTTTTTTTAAGATGATATTCAATAGGAGATTGTCTGCTTTGAAAACATTTCTAATATGGTGAGGGAAACATCAAATGAGATTACATCAAAAGGTGAAATAGAGCCCCCCCTAAGGGGAATAGCTGCACATAATTCTGTACAACTTCCACATTAGAAATAAACAGTGTAATATAACAGCTTTGCATAGGCTGAAAAATTGTATTTATTTTTTTAAGAAGAATTATTTCCGCATTTCAGATATGACAGTATGGTACATCATTCATCTTGAATTCAGATTTGCTCCTGTCCCATGGAGAGCTCATGTTTTTGTGGTTACTAAAAATTCTGAGCTAGCAGACCATAAAACACCCTACAGAGAAAAGACAGGGCCCCAAATCTGAAGTGACCTGTTGTCATTGTCTGTCATATTTTACTTGGCTTGGCTGTTATCCGTTAGCATCCCAATACTTGATTGATTTCACTCTGCTCATAGGATTTGTTTGGGAGCTACTCTGGTGGTAGCTGGTGGTAATAGGTATATGATTAGGCTTTTTCTCTCTGTGTTTTGGGGAGGGGTGAGGTTTGTATTTTCTCTGTGTATGAGATAACAGTGCAGCAAATCTTTGTAGGTAGTGACAGTAAGGGCTTCAAACCTCATGGGGACCCAGTGACTCCTGGTGCTGGGGAGCCATGAAGCCCCACGGAGAGCACTTGTACAAGCTCCGGTATGCTGGTGAGCTGCAGCTGTGGTGGGGAGATGGCAGACAGTGAGAGAGGAAGCTGCAGGAGGTTTGCTGTGAAATACTCCCCATTAGCTCAGCTCCTGGAGCCACAGAGGTCTTGGAAGAAGGGTGTGTACACCGGGCATGTGTTGTCTCACGGAGTAAATGCAGAAGCGGTATGTGTGCTTGCCTAGTGCTAGAATCCAGCAGGTTAAAAAAGAATGGCTTTTTCACACGAGAGAGTAATGTGAGGGGATTGTAGGGATGGTGTAGGGAGCGTTCAGGTTATTGCAGCTGTTTGCTGGATTTGCACTGCCAGAGTCCTTTGAGGCTGACTGCCAGCAGGGTGGATGTGGAGCTGAGCCCACTGGGCTGAACCCTGCGTTTCCTGCTTCCCAGGCAAAGCACTGTCCTCCAGAGCTCAGTGTGCTGTTGGGGGCCATGGGACAGATCTCCCTGCAGCTCTGGGGCATGGGAAGTGCACAGGTGTGCTGCATTTTCCTCTCTGCTGGGCTGATGAAAGAGCTCCATCCCTCTCTGTCCTTCCTCTTAGTGGCACAACCATCCTGCTGTGCACCAGTTATGTTTCCTGGCTGGGGCCGTACAGACAGTACACCAGCCTAGCCCTCAACTATGTGCTTGCAGCAGAGGGCATTGCACTTTCCATCACACCTCATGCATTAATTTTGCATTAGTTCTACATGGCAGGTGGTTTTACTTCCTCAGAGCAGTAGCATGTGTAGTTTGCTTCCTGGTGTAGAGGGGAAAGGGCAGGCGCCAGCGTGGTAAGCTCTTTGGGACCTGCATAGTTTCCCTGCCCTGTACCACTTCACCCCCATTCACACACCGTGAGAAGGGGACTTTTAAGACATCAAAGCAACCAAGTATCAACAATTGTTTGGAAAAGTTGGTATTTCCTAAGATTTACAGCTCTCTAGCTTCTGTAAAATATAACTTTGTTTCTTTTTAATACTTACCATAAAACTCTGAGTTTTTCTCCCCTATTTATTCATTTCTGAATGAATTTTCAGAAATTCACTGAATTTCTGAAATTCAGTAGTGCAGATTTTAACGCTCATTTGTATTATTCTTCACATTAAAATCTTTCTGGTTCAAGCATGGTATAAATGTTTGGAAATCTTAAAATATTTCTATATGAAAACTAGGGTTCTACTGCATGCCAAGATCTTACCTTATTTGTACTGTTTGCCATTTTTCTGAAGCTTCACATCCTGAGCTTAGTGATTTGTACACAACTGTGGCCTTTGTTGTACTCTTACTAGATGCCTTGGGATAAATTGAAGCTTAATAATTTCTAAGCTGTTCTTTAAAGCTTTTATTTAAAAAAAAAAAAATTGTGAAAATTATCCAGTCCAAAGATTTTGTTTGCTCGTTTTTTAGTTTGTTGAAGTGTTTGTCTTGTTCCACAAATGCAGGACCTTTTATTTGTTCCTTACAAAAAAACTTTTTAACCAGTATTGGATGTTATTGCACGTCTTTATACTTTTCCCTTTTCTTGAAAAAGTTATTGTGTGATTATTATCGTCAGTCTTTGTTTAACAAGGGGGATGTTTCTGACCCCTGAGACTAGGTGACAAAGCTTGTCTCATGTTTTTAAATGTAAAAATACTCAGTATTTTTGAACTTAGGATTTTAAAGCTATGAATAATAACTGGGGGCAAAAGGTAAAACCAGAAACCTTTTAAAATTTATTTATTTATTTATTTTAGAAATGGCCTTGTTGAGATTAAGATCTTATTTCTACTACTTACACTCTGAATCCTACCATGCAAAAAAAAAAAAACCAAACACAAAAACCCCTTCTTCCCATTTCCTTGCAGCTTGGACAAACATGTTAGGACAACACGTGACACCTGGTGGTCAGGCTGTGCTGAAACATTGGTGCAGCCTTGTCCAAGCACCTGTGAGGAGCAGCTCCCCACACCCCTGCTTGAGGCCCTTTTGTGCTATGCAGGGAGGTTTTGCTGCTTCTCAGAGTGTCTGGAGCCAACCTTGAGCACTGTCTTGAGAGAACAGTCTAGAAGTTTTTTCCAATTTTCTTTAAAAGTTCCTGTTTCCCTAACTATTTTAGGCAGTTCCTCCTCTTTTCTTTATTCTTGCTCTTCAGGTGAAGAAATTGCTCAAATCCAGAAGTGACTGTGGGACTGTACATTGGGCATAATTTTCTTCTCTTGTCCTGCAGCAGAGATGAGGGGGAAAGACTTGTGCTCAACCAGGGTTGATCCCAACTTTGCTCTCCTCACCTCTACATGTAGATCAGCGCGTACACGTGCAGTCTAGCACACAGCCCTGCCTGATGTCTCTCTCCCTCTCTCACGTGCAATTCTAGCTGTCAGTTGTGCCTTAAGTGGGTTAATACATTAAAATCGACCGAGATGCGAATGGGAGTTGTCTGAATCTCTAGAGCAAACTAAAACGAGTCACGTGAGAAAAGCAGTCATCCATTGTTGCCTGATGATAGAGAAGGTCTTAAAAATCAAACACTCCACTATAGCCTGACTGTGCACAGAGAAAAACCTAATTTATTATAAATAAGATGAATAAATAATTTAAATGTATCACTTATTTCTCCTTTATAGTTTAACTCAAGAAAAAATCATTTCAATTAGAAATTTCAACTCAATCTGAAATGCAGAGAGGCATGATGGTTCAAGATGGATGTGAAGTCCTTTACAATTTTCCTTCAAAAATGTGTGATTTTTTTTTAACAACTATGGTGATAAAAAAAGGGGGGAAAAAAAAGATTCCTGAGAGACAAAAACAAGCAAAATTTCCTCTGATAGGGTAACAGAATGTATGTTTAATTTATGAATTAATAAGCATGTTATGTGTGATGTCCAATTTGTCAAAAATGTCTTGTTTTCCATAGCATTCATGTTATATGCATGAAATAGATGCAGTCTTTTCCATTAATTATAATATCCCATTTCCTCAAGAGTAATGAAGGATGATTCATTCCTGTGCTCTGACCCTAACTGGCTCCTTGGTATTACTGATGAGTTTTTTTTTCCCCCATTCATTTCTGATCTTGTGAAAGTATTTATGTTGGACTCAGTGGTGATGAATGCAGAATGAACAACACAGATTAAGTATGAGAGAGTAGATCTAGAGGGCTTGTGTCCCATCTCCTTGGTGACATCAGCTTGTGTACCATCCTTAATACCCAAACATACCTGAGCTCACTTGTCTGTGCTGGAAGATCTTTGGGTCTTGAAAAACATCTGTTGGCTATAGCTGTAAAAAATGTTTATGATACTGATATCTCCAATGCTGGTTTTTTTCCCCCTCTACTACTTATGGCTTTTAATAATTTGAAGGACGCTACAGCTAGGACTATGTTTATTTCTGTATAGATCTTTGTTTTTGTCTTACTGTTTATTTTCCTCAAGTTTAAACAGGTATGTCTGTATCTGTTTGGCGATGACTCTCTTCTCAAGCACAAAACATGGTCTAATTGCTTCAAATTACTGCTTTTCCTTTCAGTAGTTTCTTGTTTTGTGGTTTTTTTTTTTTTTTTAGTTTCTGCTGTGTAATATCCCTGTTTGCTTGGATCTATCACTACACTATACACAAAATACGTATGCTTACATCTGTGGACAGTTGCAAGTGAGAAATATTGAATGTGGTGAGAAGCAAAGGTTTTATTAGAACTCATTTGGAATAATGCCAAACCTAAGTTTAGGGTGGGTGTTTTATTTAGGCTAACATCAACCTGCTGAGAAGTACTCACAGAAGTTTGATGCCCTGCCATGTCCCACTTCTAATGCATTTAAAATTCCAAGGATATTAGGCTAATGTACAAAGTGTTCAGCAGATCTTCCCCCTTTTGCGTGTACTCTACACCACCATTAGCACTTTTTTAGAAGGTATTGGCACAGCATAGACAGTTTCTAGAAGAAAGAAAATGTTTATCCATTATACTAAAAATGACTAGCAAATTAGATTGAGAGATTTGCAGATTTTAAAGGTTACACAGAAGAAAGATTTAATGTGCAGTACAAATACTGTTCTGTGGCTGGGCAGAAGCTGAAAAACAAAAATAGGACTAGGAAATTATATGAATCAGGCAGGAGTCAGATCATCAGAAATCTCAAAAAGGTGCTGTGTGAGGTAGCATATACTAATTATGGGAATAATTATTAGGAAAAAGAAGGGAATAGGAAGGGTAAAATCAAAGAGGAGACCAAAGTTGGCAGAAATAGAAACAGAGCAGCAGCATCTTATGACTGTTACTGAACAGGAAGGCATGCATACCTATGATATGTAGCAAAGCAAGATGGTGTTATTTATACAACTGTCTTAAAGGGGGCGAGTAATTAACATAAATCCATATTCTTCAGGTGAATTTTGTAGCACCAGTGAAATAGCCGTAATTTTTTGTTTATTTCTACAGGGTTTGAGCATTTCTTTTTATGGAGTTCTCTATCGAGTGGCTGACAGACAGATGTTTTACTGTCCTCACCCATAACTTTATATTTAATATCACATATTTTAAAAGTTAGGTAAAATGTTCTGCATGCCATTTGGTGATACAGTGGCTTGATTAAATAAAGCCTGCAGTAAGGAAGGGGTGAGTTAATTTGAGATCAAGGTAAGACATTTAGTTGCCTGTCTATAAATGACTATCTGCTTGCTAATTAGAAAGGTGGCAAGCTCTGATTTAGTCTGTTGAAAGCTAGCCATTATAACCAATGGGGAGCAGGGAGCTACTCAGCACATCCTGAGGTTAACCTCAAGTTGGAGACTCGGTTGCCCAAGCCTAGTTGGTTAGTATCCCTCTGAGTTCTGTGTCATATTCCACAATCAGCTGTCTTGGAAGGGGTGTGTCCTCCTGCAGGTCCAGCTCTGTGTTGGTGTCTTGTAGAACAGAACTCTAGATGTTGATCTTTAGTCAACTGAGTTCTTTCCCCATTTCTGTTTCTTTTCCACCTTGAAGTGGTCATGGTCAGATACGTCTCTCCCTGCATGCTTTGGAGAGAGAATTTGGATAGTTGATAGGCTATGATGGGAGATGGACTCTTGGATTTTGGTGTCTTAACATGAATTTAACTGAAACCTACAAAGAACAATATAGCTGCTTATGAAACTTTCCATCCTGCTCTCAGGTGTTGAAATCAATCAGAGGTTGCAAAATTTTCCTTATCTCTAGAGGTCTTACACTAACTACAGTCACTGATGTTCCAAGTCAACCTTTTACATTCACATTCAATGCTTCTGCAGATGTTTCACCAGACCAGGTACTCAACACTTTCTGGTCATGGTTGCTTAGCAAGGAAAAATGAAAACCTCAACAATTGTTTCAGTCCTGTATGATCTTATAAAACGCTGAGATTGGATTATGTGTATTAAGGAATTCCAGTATTTAAAATTATTTTATGATCAATTTCCTATAACTCTTAGAGACAAAAAACTTCATATTTTTTTTAAATATTCCAGTTTGTTTGAATTAAGTCTAGTGCTGTCTCTTGGTACATGGAAATCATGATGCTCAACAGGCCAGATGTGCACATCTATGTTTAATGATTTGGTAAGGCTCTTCTCCCTTTTTCTGTTCTGAATTTCCTGAGAAGAGCTCATGAGTATGCATTTCTGATGAAGCATTTGATGGAAAAGCATTGTAAATTTTTTTTTCCCCCTTCCTTATTCAAAGAACATTTTTGTGCAGATCTGGAAAGCCTATATTTCAGCTTATAGAAGAATCAGACAGCTAATGGGGATGGGGAGCAAAGTTTTAGAATTAAATTGAGGCTAAAGGTGTAGTGGAGGAGAAGTGCTAAAGAATAAATGCTCTTTGCTGTTAGACTTTCTTCAGCTCTTATCTGATCTATTGAGGCTTTTAATTCCAAGGGCTTATTTTGTTACTTGGAGGTCTGAGATTCCAGCATTTTCCCAAGGCTATATTATAGACTCACATTATAGACATATTAATGCTACAAATATTTTATTTTATGGGTGATAAAACAAATGTCACTTGTTGTAAGTTATCCTGTATGTTTATCTAGTTCAACAGCTGTTTTAATGCCCTCTAACAATCATATTAGCCCCTATTAGTAGCTAGTGCATGAGAAGCTGCAAAAGCATCTCTTGAGAGGCAGTGCCACTTCAGGCTGACTTATCAAGGGCCTGTGTATCGACAGGCTGCACCATGATGCTGTTTTTATTATGTGATAAACTGGCTGGGGACTAGTTTCCTCCTCATACAATAATTCTTTTGATTGCATGATGGAAAGGGGTTTTATTTTATTTTAGTGAGTACAAATAAAGGAGAAGGAAGTCTTTATTGAAGAATAACCAATATAGGATACAAAATCATTTTTTTATCAAAGGAAAAAAGAACTTGCTCTGAGGAAAGTGTACAAGCTGAGTAGTGTAAGTCAAAATCTTTTCTGTAGAAAACACTAAATGGAATGTATGAAATAAGAATGGAGGAAGATTTGACCAAACTAAAACAATTGGAAAGCTGGGGATAGTTATAAGAATATGTTGAATGATGTAAAGATCTCAGATGTTTAGAAAAAAAAAAATACTAAAAAAAAAATTCACCTTTTTATTTTTTCACCTTATCTGTTTAGTGTAGGTCAAGCGTTATGTAAAGAAAACCCTGAATGCTTGAGGGTATTGGAGACCTTTGTTAAAGTTTATAAGTGAGCTCTTAATTGCTGATGTAGCTTCCATCTCCGTGACGTGTTGTCTTAAAACAATGATTTCTTTATAGAGAGGTAAGATGACCTCAGAGTACCATGGTAAAGTTGTACCACACTGGACTTTTCCCAAAAGGATGACAGGTGGATGTTCTCTGTGGTGGTTGTGTCCACAAGAGCTGCTGGAACAAACTGGGGAGTTGACTGCTAATAGGAAGGTAAACAGTATTATTGCACGGAAAAAAAAAAAAAGAAAAAAAAAAAAACACAAAAAAACACTAATTGTGGCCAAGACTCCTGCTCCATGCTCCACTGAAAAATAGATGCTTATCTGCTAATATTACCTAAGGTCAGTAATTTAGTCATTCTGTCCTTGACCCCAGGCCCTACAGCACCATAAATGCTTTGGGAGGCCATTTTTGCTCTCCTGGTTTGCGGCTCTTCCATAGGCAGTGAACTGAGTGCCTAATGCCTCTTGATTAGTTTCGTTCACAGCTTTGATGTGAAGTTGTTTTATGTTAGGTGTATTTACGGAAAGTGGTTGTGTAGGTTCTAGCTGCAGCCTAGGAGATCACAGCATATTGCTTGCATGCTAGTGCATATTCAGAAAAAAAGCTCACCATAGGCCAGACCCTATGTACCTTTTGGGATCTTGTAGCTGAGATGTATTCATTGTCTGTTTCCTTTTGCTTTTTAATTTGTTTTCCTCCAGAGAAGTACGTCGGCATACTCATGTTTTCATGTTTCTGGTAGTGAAATGTTTGTCTGAATCCAGCTTACTTAGTACACAGTTATATAGACTATGTCCCTACCTCCAAATGTTTCCTCCTTGGGCTCAGTGAATTTTAATAAGGTCCCATTAGTTTGAATTAAATATAGAAGTAAATTGGCTATTATCTGTGTGGTTGCTTTGCTTGTAACTTGTATATTTTTGTCATATTCTTGTATAATATTTGTGAGAACAAGAGACTGGAGAGAATTCCTGTTTCTTCAGCTCCAGCCCCCTGTGACAGCAGGCAATCATAGCATCATCGCGTAATCTACCTCTAAAATGTACTTGTTGGGTTGTTTGTCCCTCTTAGTTGTATTGGGAGAATTTGCTTTATTTTGGCTTTAAAACATTCTAATTTTCATCCCAAATATCTTCACAGTTAACTTTGTTTCTTTACTTATATTGTACTTGAGCTTAAACATCCCTCCGACTTTTTCAGTGTGCATCTCTGATGTAAATATGCTTGGAGGAGGACAGTATTTAAAACTCTCTAATGACTTCTGTGCATTACAAATCAAATACCATCATAGTTGATCAAAATTAGATGCATTTTCTTCCAAAAAAATCATAATAAAGAGTGAACCATTAAGCATTTTATTTTAATTCTCTGTAGGATTTACCCAGCACCTTTAGATAATTAATGTTTTTGTTTTTACATGTGATATTGAAATATACATGAAAATTCATTGATAAGAAAGCAGAGAAAATTGTTTTAATCCCACCTTTTAAAATAAACAAATCTTTTGCTTGTGTTTATAACAATATCTCTTAAAATCATTGTTTCAAAATGCAAGGTAAAGGGCTTATTTCATTTAGTGGTATGTAAATATACAACTTGTGTTTACAAAGATATCTGTCAGTGCCCTTACAATGATTTCAACCCTTAACCTGGATTTGGGCTCACCTTTTCAGTGCAGGAATGAAAATATAACCTCAGGAAATAGGGTGGAAAATTTGTCTATATTACTGTGTCATCTGATATTCTAATCACATAAAGAGTTCATCACTGTGCATTAAGGTAGTAGTTGATTTTTAGCCTAAAATATTGCCAGTTTTACAGCTGCTTTAGTTCCCTTATCAGCCCTCTACCATTTTGTAGTTGTACAGTCTCTGATACGACCATTTGTTGTGCACTGAGAGAACCTATGACAGCCTCTGTCTGCCTTCTCCTTGCATCCTGTAAAGGGCACAGATGCTGTAGAAGTCTGTGGAAATGTTCATGAAGACATAAAATTTTGTCTTAAAACCATGTCATAAAATTATCACTCAAAGCTGTCCTGTTAAGATCATTTTACATCTTGGAAACATGCCCCCATCCTTCGCCAGTCTCCCGTGTCTCAACTTTGGTTTTAAAATAGCATTAAATGTTATGTTAATATCTCCCTTAAAATCTATCCTTAATATATGTATTCATCAGGGTAAAATATGGTATCCTAAAGCATTGCTAGCACTAAGCATTAACATCAAGAAAAAATGTGTAAGTTCTGCTTAAATGAACATTAAAACCTTTTGTATTCTTAAGATATATGTATATTTTTTCAGGTGTTTTGTAGCTTAGACAATTTACATCCACATCCTGCATTAAAATAAAGGTAAATTTTTGATAAATTTTGCTGTTAATTCTGTTATTCAAAGGTTAGTGAAACTGTGCCATTCAAAGCAATGGGCATGCTTAAGATTCTCTACTAGGTTGTTAAGCATAACATATACTCGTTTCATAACACGGATTTCACTTTCATAATGCAATAACATTACAGTAATATTTTTATAAATAATAGTAATGTATCTCTCAACTCTACTAACTGTATATAATCTGAATAATGACTAGATGCTTCTTCTATGTGAATATTTCTGATGGTATCTGAGATTGTATGTGACCTATATATGTGCCCTTCTCTATTGTAATCAACGTTTCTTTCACTGTACATCTGTCCTGTTCATCCATTGGCCTGTACTTTGCTGGGATTGCCTGTGGAGTTTGAAGGCACAAATCAAGCTTATATTATTAAGTCTGTCCATTTTTTCTCTTTTAGATAGGCACATAGCATTCCAGTCCTGAGTCCCTCCCAGTGGCAGGAATTCATGCGGAATAAAAGATTTGGAATGAAAGCTTTGAAAATGAACATCTTTTAGTAGTTTTATACTCCTAAATCTTTCTCTGCACTTGGAGTAACCTAAAAGCATTTATTAATATTTGATGGGATTGTGAAAGCCCTAGGTATGTAGATTTATGGAAGGTACAAATGGCTCATCTGAGCTTAAACATTCTTGGTCCCTATCCTTTTGCGAAAGGCATGTATGCCCCTTAGAAGGGGAGTGCCTGTAAGAGGACTCAGCTTGATGAAAATATACTCCATTGCATACTCATTTCAGTAATTTGTAGGTGATGCTAGTATGAGATGAAAGCTTTTGCATTTTATTTAGTGAATTGGATGAAAAATTTTGTCTCATTTTTTAATATAGCTTGGCCAAACTTTGCAAGAATCTACGGATGTTAGATCATTGCCTGAATCTACATGCTGAAAAGGGGTTTGTTAGTTTTTTAACAGCTAACAGCAAGATGTTAGTATTTTTGATGGGAATGCACTTTGATTTGTTAAGCTAATGATTTGTAAGAAATTAGATTTGGGATCTGGAAAATTTGGGTTAAGGAAAGGTCAAGGAATTAAAAGATTATTATAGGCAATAAAAGCCAGATGGAATGCAACATTATGCAGTGAAGATGAGTTCCTGTTGGGGCAGGGCACATGAAAGGCAAAACACCCAGGGAAAGAATGAATGTGAATTTGCCAGGACCAGCAAAGCAACTGGTGTCACACAACGTGAGAATGAGGTACGTTGATTTTGCTTCTGCTGTGTAGGTGCAATAACTGAGCTCAGGCTGACATTTCTAGTATGTTACTGTTATGCTCTGGCCCCAGATGTGCTGCTGTCCTCCACTAATATCTTTCCATCTGGGCGAACGGTTCAATTTATATTTGTAAAAATAACGCTACAGTACTAATCCATGTGGCACTGTCCCACAGCATCCTGCTCTTACTTGCCTGTCAGCCAATGCACTAGACATCTGGGCTATCTGAAGGGTGCCTTTCAACCCTCCTTTTTTCCCATAACCTCTGCTTTGTGAGGCTATGGGGTCAGGTGATACAGTTCTGCTGCACTCGGCATGTGTGTTCAAGACTTAGTGGCTGGCTAGTAAGTGGTAGAGCTGAGCTGCGAGTTTTTGTGCACAGCACCAAATGTCACTGGCTCAAGCCTTGCACCAATGCCAGCCACACAGCAATGTCATACACCACCATGGGAGAGGTGAGCAAAGCAGGCAACACCAGTGATCAGGCCACCCATAGATGGACCCATTAATCTGTTCAGTCTTGCTGCCCATCAAAAGTGAAAGTCAAACTTGCTGTGGGAGTCCTGCCAGATTTGAGTCGTCATTGTGCTTATGGTACTTGCACTGGAGAAGATTGCTGCTTGTCCTGGGAAAATTAGGCAGGAGTGACACAATTATATTTTTGTTCTGTGTGTAACTCACACAATATTGCCATTACACATTTTTCCTGTTATTTAATTTGCGCTGATGATGTGTATTGCTCATTCTTAATGGGTGTGTTTCCTTGGTGCTTCTGCAGGAAATTATTAGGCCAGTATTATGTAATGCAGGTTACTTAAGCCTACGTGTGTGGTGTTGTCTATAATAAGACCAGGGATTAGAAGCAGCATGTGTTCCAAGATAAATAGAAAGCTTTGGAATGACCCATAAATAGTTTATTGTGACCTTATTTAGCAATAGGACAACTGAGGTAAAGGTGATCTATGGCTGGTGCCAACTTGTCTCTACTGACTTCTTAATTGAAAAAAGAGACTTCTTCCTGGAAGAGGATAAATTCTCTAAAGCAAAATCTCTTTTAAAAACAGAAAATCTGTAGGCTGAAAAATAAATGTTACCAATTTGTATCCCTGTTCATTTTAGTATAAAGAGGTGGCAATGCAAGCTATAACAATGAGTGTAGCATGTACTCTTGGACGTAGTTGCAATTAAATAACATATTCATTAAAGTTGCGTTGTAGTATTTATATCACTTATTTTAGAAGTGCAGCAAAAATGAGTGCATATGAACTCATGACTACAGAATTTAGTTAGAAGGTTCCATTGTGCCATCTTTAACAGAAAATAATCAGAATTCAAAATGTTCTGTATGACTTTTTACTCACAAGCAATAAATAAATAAGTAAATAAATAAAAATTATCTATTTTCCTTTATACCCTCATTTGAGGAAAGGAAAGGATCGTTTTTAAAATTATTTCACCTTCCATTATTTAATAACACAGAAGACTTCTTTCCTGAGCTGTTCCAAGTCTCCTAAAATTTTTTAAATATTATTTTCCTCGATACTTTTTTTTCTCTTCCATACAGCTAAGGCTTATTGTTAGTGGCTGAACTTACATAAACAGCCAGCCTTGATTTAAGGAATCCAGATGATCAGCAGTTTAGTAACCTGTTTGGTGCACTATCCCAATAGTAATGATTCTGTTTTTTTGTGTGTTTGCTTTGTAAATGCATGTTGTTTATTGCTTGAATTTTGCTGACCTCTGCTTTCAGTATAAAGGCTGAAAAAACTAGTGTCTCCTTTTCTTGAAATCCTACAGCTAGAAAATGCGCAGTGAAGCAGCTTTGTCTCTATCACAACTTGGTGCTGAATGTCTCCATGTTAATTGTTTGAACAGGCTCTTCTTTGGTAAGATCTTAAAGCACAAAAGTGAGATTAGAATATATTTGTCCTTCATTTTCACAGCAAAGCTGCAAGGTTGTACTTGGCGGAGGTCTTGTTTTTTCAGAAGGTGTCTTTCTGAGGACTCTTAGGTCCATGCTTGAGAAAGGCAGTGTAACATTAAGTTTTTGGATTTAGTTCAACTGGCCTAAGTCTGGAATTCTGACATCTTTTAGAATTAGAATCTGATAGAAATGTTTTACAGACTTTTGTGATAGTTATTCCCTAGCCCTCTTTTCATTGTCACTTATTTTCCCTTTGCACACACTAATTTTTCATCCTCTTCTTTTCCTGCCTCCCTTCCTTCTTCTAATTTCTTCCACCTTTTTTGTATCTTCTCTTGCTAGCATCCCTCCTGCTTGTATCCACTTCTGATGAAGAAATAATAGAATAAAATTGGGTGAATTATGAGTTCTTTATATCATAGTCAATGAAATTTCTGCAATGGGGAAGAAAAGTTTGTCTTTGTGGTTGAACCGAAATAAGAAAGAGGAGGTGAAACTAATTTAGAGATTAAACATAAAAATGTCATTTAATTTGAATGTCATCTTAAACTTGGGGTCTAACGGCCTAAACATATGAGGTACAGGAAGAGAAGTGAAAACTTGTGATTAATTTCTCAGGTTAAAATAATAATATTATTATCTTAAATAGCGAATAACATTGCTATGAAATGGCCACTGTTGTGTTTAGGAAATGTTGAAATAAAGTCTTTCAGCAATTTAGATAAAACATAACATTATTTCAGTGCTTTAAAATATTTTCCTATCTTCATCCCTTTTTTTCCCAGTCAAAACGCTTTGCAATACTCAACCTGAACTAGTGAATCCTTCCACCACTCTCTGCTTCCCCCAAAATGGTTCTGGCACTTTGTTATAAAGGCTCTTGACAGTTTAGACAGCAATATCCGCTGCTTGATCTATCATCTACGAAGCTAGTCACTCCATTGTAGAAGGTTATCAAGTTGGTCAGGCACGACTTCCCCTTGGTCAATCCATGCAGACTATTCATGATGACTTTCATGTTCTTCATGTACCTGGAAATGGTCTCTGGGATTAGCTGCTTCGTCATCTTCCCGGTAATGGAGGTGAAGCTGACCAGTCTGTAGTTCCCTGGGTCACTGTTCTTGGCCTTTTTGAAGATAAGAATGACATTTGTTTTCCTCTAGTCCTTAGTCACCTCTCCCAGTTACAATGACCTTTCAAAGATTATCAAGAATGGCCTTACAGCATGAGGTCAGCCACCTTGAAGAGCACTCATATAAGCATCCCATCAGGGTCCGTGGATTTATGTATGTTTGCTTTGCTTAGGCATTCCCTGACCCAGTCCTCTTCCAGCAAGGGCACGCCTTTCTTGCTCTAGACTTTCCCCTGATCTCTGGGACCTGAGATTCCTCAAGGCTGGTTTTGCTAGTAAAGACGGAGGTAAAGATGACATTCAGTACCTCAGACTTTTCCAATGAAGATGCCTAGAGATATGATATCATACCTTTTCCTGTAGGCATTAAACTTTGTTTTAAAACTAAGTATTTTCAGACAAATTACTTTCTCTGGAGAGACATCTGTATTTAGAGATTCTGATGAGAAGAGGACACAGCAAGTGGTGGTCCTGATGGCAAATTCTTCCAATTCTTCCTCTTCCAAAATGTAAACATCTGCTCTGCTGTATGTTCATTTTGGGGTTTGGGTTGTTTTCTTTTTCTTCTTTTCCTTCAGTTTCCTCCTGCAGGATTTTGTACTTTACTGGGATACTACTGTGTGTAGCACAGCTCAGACTTGATACCTTTATGCCCCTTTTGTTCTTTTTTCCCTTTGAAGTTGAAAGCAGTGCCATTCTCACACTGGAAAAATAAATATAATGAAAACAAATCAATCTGCTCACAGATACTGGCTTTTTCTTTCCACCGATAGCAAAATGAGGATGCGTGTACTAAGGGTCAATTTTGTCCAAATGAGAAGTATGGATCTAATAATGTGGCAGTATTATTTTACTGTGATGTTCATTTCCTATTAAACACTTTTTTTGTAGATATTCCTTTTTGTCTCTTTACCATAAACCTATTTTCCATGTAAAATCTTTTACAGCATTTCTCTATTATCAAATGCACAAAAATTAGATTTTCTGCAGCATTTGGCATCTAAATCAGTTCCTCTGTACTTTATATTCATAATGAAAGGAGTTGCTAGCTTACACCTGTGAGGTAGAGGGCTATAAATACGATCAATAGCTATTTGCATCCGATTACTTTTATCCTAGCTATATTCTTATGGGCAGGATGTCAGATTCATTGTAATATAGTGTGTTGACTGATCAATAATAATAATGATAATTCAGCTTTTTATCTTGATGGCAGCTTCATGGAGGAATTTGGAAACCACTTGTTATGTGAATAGTGATATAAAACCTTGACATTAACACCAACCATGCTGCATGTTCCCTTCAAGTTTTAAGCACATTGAGCATCACCTTCCATTAAGTTTAAGCATGTCATGCAGCTGTACTTTAAAGATCTTTACTTGTTCGTATGTTAAAAAAGATGAGGCAGATGATTGTTTTGGATTTCCCATGCTGCCAATGGATTGCAGGAAGAATCCAGCTTTCCTTGGATTTGTGGTCTAATTGCTAGTTATTAAAAATAATGAACTATCTTACTAGTTGTACTTTTCTGTTGCAGATTTAATTAGTGTTCACCTCCCCCCCTTCCCCCTCCCTAAGTCCTTTGCTAGGCTGACAGAGCTGAGAGGAGGGAAACTGAAGCAATTTGAAACCTTGTTAGAAATTTATGAAGTGCTAAAATGTTTTATTCCCAGAGGCTGGTTTGCCAGCTGTCACTGGTGAGCCATTCGCTGCCTGCCTCAGAGTGAGGATGTCTGTGATAGCAGGGGGAGGCAGCAGGCCACAGCCAACATGAGTGTGTACATCGTTTGGCAGATTATATACTTCGTAATTAGCAGGAAGTAGAGTGAGACTAATTATTTTTCTCCTCAATTGGGCCAATGACATTTGAGAGTTGGACGGATGTGGTGCTAGAAGGGGAAAGAATGGAGGTGGTCCTCTATCTCCCCATCCACTGCATCGGCACCCTCTGTGCTGGTGGGGATCCCACTCCTGGGTGTGCCACTGAGCAAGGAAAAGCACCTGTACCTCTCCTGTGTGCAAAGTCTGTGGCCAGCAGGAGGAAAGCTGTGTATTTGCTCTGCAAACTTTATCCCCCTCTATTAGTACTGGTCTGTGAACATGATCCCTTTTGGCCACAGAAAAGTTGGGAAAAGACACTGTTCTAGGTCACTTCTCGAGTAATGCTGTGTAGGCGTGCAGGCCTTGGGAAAGAAGGTGCATTTGTCACTCTCATCAAGTCCCCAGCAGCTCTGCATGTGAGTTTAGAATGACTGATTTGGCTGAAAAGCAAAATTCCAATAGGCTGTCTAGGAAAGTCTGTTTTGGCAAAGGGATAAAGAGTCTATTAGTAGGTTTAGTGTTGAATTTTAGTTTACGTTTCATTAACTAAAATGAAAATCACCCTGCCTCCATGTCATAGTTCTCTGTTACAAGGAACAATCACCCCTTGCCTGCACATATGAGTTGCAGCTTGGAGAACAGATATCTTTTCTCCCCTGTAAGGTTGACCTTTAAAGTTCATTTCTATCTGTGCATTTCTAAAGGAAGACTTTTACAAGGTCAGTTTGAAGACCTTATTATTTAAGTGGAGTTACTTGAAGTACAGTGCACGAAAAGCATACTTCTAGAAGATGAACAACTAGAAAATATATTAAGGGTGTTTAAAAAAAAAAGTAGCTACTGATTCCTGCCTTCGACACCAGGTGAGCTTTAGTGTTTTAAAAATCAGTCACTGTTTTTTGGCTTTGTATTTTTTTTGACTAGTTAAAATCGTTGCTTTATATTTTTAGGTTTTGGGCCTAGGTTCTGTTCTCCACCACCTGGGTCATTTGGTCTGTCCTATAATTAGAGTAAGAAGTGCATTTTTTGTGTGTGTATGTTTTTTCCTTTTGTTTTCCCCCAATCTTCTATTGTTCCCTCAAGTATTGTGTTGATCATATTCTTAACGCCTCTAATGACATTCCCTCAACTCCCTTCCTAGGCAGATCATTTTTTTAGCTAATTGCTGTTAAAGTTAGTAAAAGCATAATGTGTGTAGCCTTATTATTTTCTTCCCCTCATTTGGTTTCAAGGCATTTTCTCCTCATTATGCCAAATAGGCCTGAGGAAGTCACATCCATGAAATATGAAGACCGGGAAAAAGAAGTGTGTTTGTGTATATTTAGAAAGAGAAGCCAACAATAACAAGGCATTTAAGTATTGGCTATGTACAAACTGAGCTGCATGTTCCATGTAGACAGTACACATTCTTAAAGAATGATCCATTTGTAAAAATACTTTAAAAAAAAAAAAACAACACACAAAATGAAAACAAAACTCTTTTTCTGAAGAAATACCTGAAGAGTTTTTCTGAAGAATTTAAAAGTAACAATTCTTTTGTATGTGTTAGTTTGTGTTGACTCTTGATCTTAAAAACATAAAAGAATCTGAGCTTCTGAGGCCTGAATCTTGAATGCATCAAGCAGACAATGCTGCATTTACATTATATTGATGTTTAAAGTGTATTTAAAGACACTTGACTTTCACTTCTTTACCTACTTCCTCTTTGTATATGTACAGACAACTCTCCTTTTATGGAGTGCTCTTGCCTAGGTTTCAGCTACCAGTGTTTGTGTTGCAGCATCTCATATGATCCATAGAGGAACCTTGAGAATGTTTGGAAGTGTATGCAAAACTCAAATGTTTAAAGTCCTTCATCTTCAGGCATTCAGATTCACTTTTGCATCACTGTCTTTCTGAAATCCCTAAGTGGCTTATATTGGACTGCCTGGGTGACCTCCCTACCCTCTGATGGGCAGCTGTGATGTACTTCTTGTCAGAGCTTGGGCTCACTGTAATCCACCTTGCTAATGTAAGGTAAAAGCCAAACGAGAGTAGAGTTAACCTCAGTTCTTCTTTTACACTTTCTCTTCTTTCCCTGTTAGCACATCCCACTACCAGTGTTACCTCTTCTGCCAGCCATAGGTGGGTTGGAGCTGTGACAGACAAGTACAGGTGGATGTGTGATGTATGGGAACTCACCTGGCCCTATTGTGAGCTCCATAAGGGCAGTGCAAGAGCAGGCAAACTGGTAAGGCTGGGTAAATCAGTGGTCAAGGGAGCCATGCCACAAAACAGAGCATGTGTCTCTGTCTCCCACTTAATGCTATACGTTTGCTCTCCCTGTCATTCTGGGAAACTGGCAGACGTGCTTATGCCTGGAGTTGGTACCTGCTGTAGCACACAGGTCTTCGTTTTTTCCCTAATACTGATAAGTTAGTGCAGCTTGGGGGATAATGGAACAATGAAAGAGGAGTCAAACTGTTCTTCTGGGGATTGGGTGTCCTTCTGGTAGCTCTTGGAGAAGGCAGGGCTCTCTACAAAGAGAACTAGATGGGATTGCTGGCCATATTTAGTGTGTTTTGTACAAGAGTGCTTGCCTGTTCTCCTTTACTCAGGGACCCTCTAAGCAGTTTACAGGTGTTGAGAGGACAGAAATGGAGAAAAAATAAGGGGGTGGGAGGAAATAATTTCCACTTTAGGATCATGAACTAGCATCCAAGTAGAGAAATGTGAGGTGTGGACAAGGAAGGGATAGTGCTGCAAGCAAAAGGGACCAAATGGAGGTTGACAGCAGAAGGAAGGCTTGCTGTTGGATGCTGTCAGAAGAGCAAATAGCATGCTAACGTATTCAGAAAGGTGTGGAAAATAAATGGAAAGAAGAAGTGAGACTGTAAATACTGAATGATATCCTAGCACTAGTGAAATAAATTGCAGAACTCCCACTTGACTTCACTGAGCCCTGGATTTATCTAACAATGAGTTTTGTTCACCCCCATCTCTAAAAGAAGTCCAGAGACACTATACAAATGATTGCAAATGAAAGGACACTTCCAAGTGATGGGGAGAGACAATAATATGATTACAGTTCTTAGTTGAAGAGGCGTCATGACTGAGATGAAAGATGTAAGAAACACATAGCACAGAGAAGATGAAGTGGATTGTCTTTTCTTAGGAGTTAAGAACAATAGAACATTGAAAGAAGTGAAAAAGAAAAAAAAAAAAACCTCTTTCCACAGTATATAGCCTCCTCATTTCATAACCATAAAATATTGGGGATTGAGAATTTAGCAGATACAGAACAGAAAGATCGATTTTTTCGTAAGATGAAAGGCTGGCTGAAAAAATTGTCAAAAATAAAGAATAGGGTGAAAATACAAAATTTATCTTCATTTCTGAAGGGATAGAGGACAAATCTCCTGATAATCCTTGTTTTTAATTTATGATATATTGGGTGGATACCAATCTAGGCTCTTTCAAAATTAAGGAAATTTATTTCAGAAGGTACCCTATTGCATGTCTATTTGTTACAGGCCTTACTTGTTAGATTTGGTAGCTGTTGTCTGAGATGGCTCATCTGACTAGGAAGATCCCCAAAACAGAAAATAAGATTGAGAAAAGGAACTAAGCCTACATATGAATAGGGAAAACTGACCAGTATAAAGAAAGGAAAGAAAGAAATGTCTCACCTTATTAAAAAATAAAAAATAAAAAATTATTTGCAACTGTTCGATGGAGATCTCAGGTCTTTAAATTTGAGTAAAAACATAAGATGGTGAGAAGTTTTCTCATGATGAGTTTGTATGGGAAATTTCCCCTAAAATGCAAGTCTGAAGGACATACTGGCATCACAAGTGTGACACAGGTGCCCCTCATGTGACCTGGTGTTATGCCGATGAGAAGGTGCAGCTCCCACAACCCCAGCCCCAGAAGGTTTTTGCACAGGACACAAGGAGTCCATCCTGTGTATGTGTGGAGCTCCTGAGGGAGGTCCTGGATTATGCCTGCGGAATGTATAGAGAAATATAGTCCTTAATATTGTTTTATTGAGTGATCAAAATCTATGCTTTTCTACTGAAGTCATTTGGAACATTTCCTTACCTCTATCACTACCCTTTATTCACGTATATGTGTATGTCTCTAACTCAAATTAAAGAGTGCTTTTGGAAGAGTCCTGCTGACTAAAATGCTAGGCTAGTGTTTGTGAGGATGCAAGCTGGCTGGGATGTAATGTCATTTTTTTAGTGTGCAAGATATTTGTTTTCTGCCTCTCTTGCTATGTTTGTCTTTGTTTTTACTTTTCTGCACCTGTTTTTGAGCTTTCTCTGTACTGCACCATTACCTGTGATAGCATTTGCATAATACATTTGTTAAAAATACCTAATTACAGTGAAAATCTCGGTCTAGCTTTTAAGATTAAATACTGATTAAAAAAAAAAAGAACAAATAAAGAACTTAGTAATCAAAATTTGTAAGAAGTTTTTATATTAATTCACCTGCAGCACCTCAGTTGTGAATATAGGCAAAATGTTTTTCTTGATGCGGAATGAGAATCAATGTTTCCTTTCACCTCAGCAAGACAGATCTTCGGTGAGTTGCTGCCAAAAGGGTGGTTCCAGAAGAGTGGCCACCAGTGGCTGAGCTCTTTGAAGCAATGGTACCCCTGAAGTTGGCTGTTGCAAAGTAATCTTTACAATTGCTTACTTGGGAGCAGGGTGGCTCAGTGGTAGCAGAGCAACCACATCAGTGTGGAGCTCCAAGTAGCCAAGCGTACTTAAGCATCAAAGTGTTCTACAGGTATGGTTGCACTGCAGCAAAATTTCGGCTGTTACTTTTTTCTTAAAGTGAGTTTTGTGCGGGCCTGTGTAGAGCTGTGGTTGAAGCAGTGTGACTGCAGCTAGGTAAACAGTTACTTCTGTGCTTTGCAAAGACTGATGTAGCCTTGATCTAGGGAGAGGGGAGTTACACTTCAACCTTCTGCATGACTACTGCTGCGTGTTTGTCAGACTGGGCAGTGCCCATAGTGAGGTTGGCTGCTACCTCAGCTTTTTCTGTAAATCTTCAAGCAAATCTTATATTTCTTGCTCATCTGCCTTCATTCCCCTCCTTTACACCAGTTGTAGAATTTTTATGTAGACCTGAAAATAAGATTACTTGTGAGTTTATTTTTCCCATTTAGATGGTTGCTCTCAGACTGCTTCTTGCCTAGGAACTTCCTGGTGTCTATTGCAGAAAGACATGATATCTGAGCCACCTCTTATATGATTAAAACATGCAGTTGCAATTTTAATAAATATGATGTTGTAATAAATTGGTCTGTAAAGATGTTTTCTTTAATAATAAGGTCTATAGCAAACCACCTGAGTCTCCAGATGAAGACTTTCATATATTCCTCTTCTTTTGCACTTAGTTTAACGTCAAATATATTCTTGTCCATTACATGGTTAATGAATCATCCTACCATTCTATTGAAAGGTAACATACATGTGCTTTGCAGAAAGTCTGTGTAAAATTTTAGTATTGGCAGAGTGAATTTGCACAATCTGCTGATTTATTAATATTCTGAAATCCATGTGAGCCACTTATGTATACCCTTGATTTCTTTCATGAATGTTACCTGTGCTTGCTATCAGGATAAACCCAAGTTTCATCCATATCAACCATATCATTGATAATTTCTACATAGTGCAAAACTGTGCTTCAGATCATCAAAATATGGATCACTTAGAGGGCTTTTCCTGTTTACTCAGGTCTCCCAGGATAAGCTAGGCTATTGTTTATCTGACCACCTTTAGTTTCTTACACCTGGGATCCATTCTGCAGGATAACATTTTGGATGAAGATACTCATGACAACATCTGAGGAGAGGTTGCTGGAAACTGCAAAGTGGGGCTCGCATATTGTCCCAAAAGTAGTTCTAACAATCACCTGATATTTTGTGTATGTGTATTTAAGAGAAAGTAATTATGCTCTTAACATCACTCACTTAAGATGCTCAGTTTGGTGTAGTGCTTGCGATCAGTGTAGCATGATATGCTTGCCTTTTTCCCACTAGATCAATCACATTTGTTTATTAGTGAGATATATATGTACGGAATAAAGATCCCAAGGGCTAGAATCTGGAAGAAACAAATTAAATTATTTCCAACCTTCCTAAGGATAAGAAATACAGAATTTAAGATCCTGTTGAAATCCCTATGGAAACTGTCATATTATCCTCTGAATCATGAAAGCATCAGGTTTCTACGTATCATACCACAGATGTATATCTTATTGTTTTGTTGTTGCTTTACATAATCTGAAAAACTGTTCCTGTATTTGTGTGTGTGTTTGGTTTTGTCAAGAATGGGGCTGTTGCTGTGTGGGTAAATCGGTGACTAGAGACACAAATGCCTGCTTGCTGCCATTGTTCTGCCCTTCCATAGTTGCCTATATTCTCAAATATTTGTTCAATTTTATATTAGATAAGAGAATTCTAAAGAAAATCACATGAAAGAAAGACTGTTCCCAAGGGTGATGTTTTATTTGATCCAAATGTAGAGTTGCTTTATTTCCCCACTCTCAGGGTTAATGTTCTGGGAGGCTAAAAAGGACACCTAAGCTCATGAAAACTGATACAAAGGTCAATGTCTTCCCTTCCTCGCAACCGAGTCCTTCATGTAATTAAATGTGCAGTACTTGAAGCTTACCTAGTGTTTTTTTTTGTCATCTTGATTAAAGATTAAAGATGACAACAGATCAATGGGGGAATAAAAACAAGCCATTAAATATAGGTACAAGCTTAAGCCAAGTATTCATTTCACTATGGAACAATAAAAACAAACCAGCACGTTCAGAAATTTGCTGAAAAGATTGTTAAACTACCTGATTATATACTATAGTGTTTGGCATATATCTAGGAATGTTTAGTTGAGTGTTTTCAATTGGAAAAAATTGGATGTGAATTATATTGGGAGTGGGATAGGTGTTGCGATTGGGTGGCTTTTATTTTTATTTATTTATTATTTTTAGTTATTTTTTATTATTTATTTTATTTATTTTATTTATTATTTATTTAGTTATTATTTAGTTATTTTTTTCAAGTCTGGGAACCAGAGAACCAACAACCAGAGAGTGCAATTCTCTATAGGCAGCCACAATATTCCAAGTTGTTGTGCAAGCAAATAATGAAGGGAATAGAAAGTTTTAGTTGTGCTGTAGCCCAAATACAGAGAAGAAAATAGGGTGATGGCCTTTGCAGGGGAGTGATTATAATGTACGTGTGTGTCTGTGGGTTCTTGCACTGTCATTTCCAGCCATGAAGTACTGCAGGTGGGCTATTAGTTTGATCTAGCAAAATAATTCTTATAGTACCAAGCACTGTACATTTGGCCATTAATTTGCCTGTTTTAGTGTACCAGCTGTTAGATGTGTACACCTTTAAAGGTGATACAGCAAAGTGAAAAATTGCAGACATTTTGATGAGAAAGTTTAACTATTTGTGTGTGTATATCCACATATATCTATATAAACTCTTTCCTTAACAACTCTGTCACTAAAGGAGAATATTATTATTTCTTCCTTTTGTAATTTACCAGTCAGATGATCTTATTAATGTTTTCAATTCATGGAAAGGAATGGTTTAAGATGATCATAACCATTCATGCCAGATACTACATTCCCACATTTCACATTACCATTCCCAAAGTGGTGGAATAAAGATACCGTCTTTCTATTTTGGGAGGCATGCTTTTGGTGGAAGAAAGGGAAATTCCCATCTCTCCTTCCCCTCCACTTACAGATACTTGGGAAAGAAGAAATTTTTGAAAATACTGGGTGAAAAAAGGGGAGAAGGAGAAAGATGAAATAAGATTCTCTGATTTAACCCTCAAAGTTGAAGTGACTGACCCCTGTACTCTTCGTACATTATGAGCTCTGTATTTGTGCATGCAAACAGTCTCTAGGGATAACTGTGGTATTATCCTGTATCTGGACTTTGATATGACAGAACAGTGATAAGGTTTCAAATAATAGTTGGTGGATTAAAAAAAAAAAAAAGACCTTTCTCTCTGAATGTTCTGCCCTTGGTGTCTCTCTGTCTCCATATAAGAAGCAATATTAAAATGATGAATTTAAACTCCATTATCACTGCTGTACATAGTTAAAGTGTTTTTTTGTTGTTGTTCTCTTTGTGTTCTGGCAGTATGAGAAGCTTCCCCTTCACGTAGTATTTTGGGTGAAATGACAGCTAGGAAGCCAGTATTTTTAGTCATTTGGGTTCCTGGTCTTCTCTTTTACTTACCTTTTCCTCTCATGCTGGTTTCTCAATGCTGTACTGATTAGTTATGTACTGATATTAATAATGCCACTTTCAGGACTTGATCCCATGGGAAATGCTAGTCATGGCTGGTTATCCAGAAGCCCATTCCACTCAATGAATTTTCTGACTATTGCAAACCTAGTGTCAGCTAACACCACTATGCTGGACAAAATTATTTCCTTTATTAATAATGCTTTGAACTGGGCATAAAATAAAAGTATTTCCAAATATACATGAAGTTCAAAAGCAGCTAGAATTTTTTTCCTCTGTTCTGCTACGATTTGCTTTTCCTCTGCATGTAACGTAACCTTCGTATACCTACAATTGAACACACTTTCAGGAGTTACTGTTTTCTGGCAAGCATGTCATGCTTATCAAGTCTGTGGGAGCAAAGAAGTCTTGTTATTCCATAAGATATTTCCCATTATCTCCAAATAGTGTTTGTGTGTACTCTGTTGCATCCACCTGTGGTTACACACATATATTAGATGTGGATTCATTTGTGTGATGGGAAAGCAGACTACTATCTTTCTATCTTAATCTTGTTATTTACAGATACAGCAACTTTAAAGAGATAAATATAAGTTATGATGAATATAAGTTTAAATAAATAAATAAAATAAATTAGACAATTTAATTCCTGTTCATATTCCTGTTCCAGCACAAAGTGTCATTAAATTGTGATAGTGATTACACATAATGACTACTTGATGCTTTGATTTTGCTCAAAAGATCTTTTATCTCATCATTATTTACACTTTAAACTCTGCTTCAGATTCTACATTGCTGTCAATTTATATGATGCAGATACTTAATTAGCACTGATTAGAAACAGGAGTGTGTGTGGGAGAAGCTATTTTGCCAAATACAGGCATTTTATTAAGCCTTAAATATTATGATTTAATGTGGTTGATGAATGAAAAGGTGTATTTGCAGCTTGTTAAGGTTAACATGGTCACACTGATTTGAATGCAGTCCATGAAGCTGATGGGAGAAAAGTACATTGTTATGGTTGGGAGCTTCCAGAGACAGTGCATCCTCACAGCTTTTGCCCTGGCCTGGCATAAGATGTAGGAACTGGAGCTGTAATGATTTAACAACTACCAGCAACACAGGAAATAATAAGAAAAGACTTGCTAGAAGTAGACTGTTTTAATAAAGAGCTAGACAGTAGGGCATCTCTACTAGCCTTTTCTTGAAAGCCGTTGTATCATTTGCCCAGACTCAGTATAATGCTGAAAAATAATACTGGAAGGAAGGAGCAAGATTTATGAGAGGAAAGGGAAATCTGTAAAGGTAAGTTGGAAAGGTGACACAAACCAGAACAAGACAAGGAAACTGAGATGATTTGAAAATTAAGGATGGAGGAAGTCAATGAGTGTGGAAGAACACATCATTAGCAAAGACTTGTCTTGCGGGGCTGAAATCCCAAAGGACATCCATGTTTTGTCCTTCAATCTTCAGCAAATAGTGGTAAAGTCAAGGTGAAAAACAGTGAAGAACAAAGTAGAAAATTACCAAATTAAGCAAATATTTAAAAATGTTCAACTGTGCCAAAGCAATTCAGTCCTTAAGAAATCAGTATTAGGAACTTGATTTCAAATAATTTTTAAAACTTCTAAAAGGGCCACACATTAAGTGTACTCTTTCATGCATACTGCACTGGACTGAATGTGTTTAAGCAGAAGAGTACATTAAAAGCAATCTTCAAAATGTGTGTTGTGTCCCAACATGGAAACAAAAAATTATTAAACCTTACCTCATGAAATGCCTGTTCATGATAAAACCAGATTTTGAGAAACAGCTTGCTTAAGACATGAAAGAGCTGGTGAGAATGACATTTCCTTTGCTGCTTCATCAGGGAGATAGAGTTTTTGCAGAGAAGCCACATGAGTTCTCTATGGTGACCTCTTCGACTTTTCTGTTTGTGACACTCTCAGCAGCAGAGATGTTTTAAGGTTGGGTCATTGGTCTCTGGTCCCATATAAAGTGTGCAGAAGGTACAAAACTGGACATGAATTCCATGATCTGTCTGCACTGGCAATTCTCAAGACCTAAGCTGCCTGCACAGAGAGGTTTCACAGGAGCAGCTTTTCAGTCCATTGTCAGGACAAGTGTACTTGATCTTGCTGCACAGCTGAACTAGAAAATCCCTAATAATTCTGTGCACTGTATGCCTCAAAGCGGGGAGTGAGGTAAACTCTTTGCCATCCTCATTTTCTTTGAAAGGTAATTCTCAGGAATGATCCAAAACTGCAGTGCAAGTGGAAGAACTTTTAGAAGAAACTCAGCCATGGATGAGAATCCTTCAAGAGTTGTAAATAAAAATAGATATGCAATTACATGGAGAAATAGTGACTTCTGTAACTTTTTGCTTATATTGACTTAGATTTGCTATTTTTATTTGGGTATTTAATGTCAGGGATTTTTGTTGATTTAAAGGATTATGGTGGAGAATTATAGGCTGGCAGGTCTTTGTTATGTCTACTTGAGAAAGAACAAAGTTATTAGAGCACATAGGTAAATGCAATATACTGGGGAAAGAAGTTCGATAGAGTTTTTAGGGAACCAAAGTGGATGAAAAAGGAGAATGCAAGAAAAAAGGATGCAAAAATGCAGTCAGTATAACATAATCAGATCTTTAAGAAGGGTTCATCAAAGTGTCATGTGAAATAGTATGAAAGAAAGATGCCACAGGATAAGAGAGATCCTCATGAAGATAAATGATAGCCTAGAAAACAAACAGGAAACAAACATGATTTTCATGCTGTAGAGAAATCACTGTCAGGAAACATCTGGGTTATGGGTTTTTCAACATATGCATAAATGAACTGAAGAAGGTCATAAATCATAAAGTGAAAAGGTCTTCTGATTAAAATAGTATTTAGGATAACCCAACAGTATGCAAGTGTTGTTCCCCATGAGAGATATCATTGGGGAGTATAATGGGGAGTAAAGTGAGTGTTGAACACTGCCAACAGAAAAAGTAGTTGTGTTATACTGGACTTCAAATTAGCTGTTACCACTAGGAAAGTATGAGAGACTGTTTCCTAAGTATTCTGTATTAGCCACTGTTGGAGGTTGGATGAGGGGTAGACAGAAGGTTGGGATGTAACCAAGAGACAGCCAAGCCTTGTACAGCCCAAAGACTATTATCTGCTTATCCACTGCTGCTGTTTCACGTGGACACCAGTGATACAGCCAGGAGCAGTCTGAGGAGTACCAAGAGGGATTACAGAACCATGGGAGCAGCAGTAAACAACTCAGGGGCACGGGTATTTTTTTCATGAGTCCTGCCAGTCAAAGGAAAGGGGATTGAAAGGGCCAGTCAAATCTGGAAAATCAACAGATGGTTTCAGAACTGGTGCCATAACCAGGGGTTCAGCTGATCAGACCATGGGATTTGCTTTGAGAATGCTGGTCTGCTGGGGGCTGATGGGTCCACTTGTCAGAGAAAGAGAAGAGGATCTTTGGTCATAGGCTTGACAAGCTGGTGAAGAGGGCTTTCAACTAGAATTGCCAAGGGAGGGGAACCTCAATCCATCCCACTCCTTCCAGTTTGACACCAATGTCAGTGATAAATGCCCAGAACCTGGAGAAAGGGCCGTGGCAGCCACTCGAGACAGTAAGTCAAATTCACCAGAGGCCCAAATTCCACGTCTCTATGCCAATACATGGAGAATAAATATGCGCGCCCACAAGGCTATGACGTCATTGGCATTAGGGAGTTGTGCTGGGATGGCTCCCGTAACTGGAGTGTTGGAATGGAAGGATACAGGCTCTTTAGGAAGGACAGGCAGGGGAGATGAGGAGGGGGCATCAATCGCCCTCTATGCCAATGGGCAGCTTGAGTGCATGGAGCTCTGCCTGGGGATAGGCGAGGAGCTGACAGAGAGCTTGGGGGTCAGGACTAAAGGGAGGGCAGGGACAGGGGACATTATAGTGGGGGTCTACTAAAGGGAACCTGACCAGGAAGACCAAGCAGTTGAGGTCTTCTACAGACAGAAGCAACTTCGTGTTCACAAGCCCTGGTCTTCATGGGGGACTTCAACCATCCTGATATCTGTTGGAGGGACAAGACAGCAAAGCATAAGCAATTCAGGGTGTTCCTGAAATGTACTGATGATAACTTCCTTCTCCAAGTGATGGAGGAGCCCACCAGGAGAGGTGCTGTGCTGCACCTTGTTCTCACCAACAAGGAGGGTCTGGTGGGGATTGTGAAGCTTAAAGATAGCCTTGGCTGCACTGACCATGAAATGGTGCAGTTTAGGATCCCGAGGGCAGTGAGGAGGGACTAGTCCAGTCTGCCCTGGAATTTGGGAGAGAAGACTTAAGCCTCTTCAGGGATCTACTCGGTAGAGTACCATAGGACATGGTCTTGGAGGGAAGAGGGGCCCAAGAAAACTGGTTAATATTTGAAAATCTCCAAACTGCGGAGCGATGCATCCTAAGAAAGAGGAAATCAGGCAAAAATGCTAGGAGGCCTGCGTGGATGAACAAGGAGCTCCTGGCTGAACTCAAACAGATAAAGGAGGCTTACAGAGAGTGGAAGCAAGGACAGATAGCCTGGGAGGAATACAGAAGCATTATCCAAGCAGCCAGGGATCAGGTTAGGAAAGCCAAAGCCCTGTTAGAATTAAATTTGTCCAGGGGTGTCAAGGGCAACAAGAAAGGCTTCTCTAGGTACATCAGTGATTAAAGGAAGACTAGGAAAAATGTGGGCCCTCTCCTGAAGGAATCAGGAGACCTGGTCACCTGGGATGTGGAGATGGCTGAGGTACTCAATGACATTTTTAATTCAGTCTTCACTGGTAAGAGCTCTAGCTAAATAGCCCAGGTCCTAGAAGGCAAAGTCAGGAACTGGGAGAATGATGAACCGACCACCTGTAGGAGACCATATCTGAGACCAGCTAAGGAACCTGAATCTGCACAGGACCTGATGAGGTACATCAATAGGTCCTGAAGGAACTGGCAGATGTAGTTGCTAAGCCACTATCCATCATATTTGAGAAGTTGTGTCAGTCTGGTGGAGTTCCAACTAGACTGGAAGAGGGGAAAAACAACCCTCCACTCCCCCCTAAAAGATAAAAGGGAAAAAAGGTAGACCTGGGGAACTACTGGCCAGTCAGTCTCACTTGTATAGCAAGATCATGGAGCAGATCCTTCTGGAAAGAGTAAGACACGTGGAAATTAAAGAAGCGATTGGTTACAGCCAACATGGTTTCACTAAGAGCAGATCATGCCTGACAAATCTGTTGGCCTTCTGCAATGGGGTTACAGCATTGATGGATGGAGGAAGAGCAACTGATGTCATCTACCTGTACCTGTGCAAGGCATTTGACACTGTTCCACATGAGATCCTTGTCTATAAATTGGAGAATCATAGATTTGAAAGATGGACCACTCAGTGGGTCAGGAATTGGCTGGATGGTAACATAAAGAGTTGCAGTTAATGATCTCCACATGGACATTGAGCCAGTAATGAGTGGTGTTCCTCAGGGGTCAATACTGGGACCAGTGCTGTTTAACCTCTTTGGTGGTGACATGGACACTGGGATTGAGTGCACCCTTAGCAAGTTTGCCAATGACACCAAGACATGTGGTGCGCTTAACATGCTGGAGAGAAGGGATGCTATCCAGAGGGACCTGGACAGGCTCAAGAGTGGGCTTGTGCTAACTTCATGAGGTTCTACAAGGCCAAGTGCAAGGTCATGCATCTGGGCTGGGGCAATCCCAAGCACAAACACAGGCTGAGTGGAGAATGGATTGAGAGCAGCCCTGAGGAGAAAGACTTGGGGATGTTGGTTGATGAGAAGCTGAACATGAGCCAGCAACGTGCACTTGCAGCCCAGAAAGCCCCCTGTATTCTGGGATGCATCAAAAGAAGCACGCCCAGCGGGTTGAGGGAGGTGATTCTTCCTCTCTAGTCTCCTTTTGTGAGACTCCAGCTAGAGTACTGAATTCAGCTCTGAGGCCCCAGCACACGGATGTATTAGAATGAGTACAGAGGAAGGCCACAAAGATGATCAAGGGGCTGGAGCGCTTCTCCTGCAAAGACAGGCTGAGGGAGTTGTTCAGCCTGCAGAAGAGAAGGCCACAGGGAGACCTCATAGCGAACTTCCAGTACCTAATGGGGGCCTACAAGAAAGCAGGAGAGGGACTCTGTCAGGGAGTGTAGTGATAGGACAAGGAGTAATGGTTTAAAATGAAGGAAGGGTAGATTTAGATTAGATATTCATTAGAAATTATTTACTATGAGAGCAGTGAGGCACTGGACCAGGTTGCCCAGAGAAGTTGAGGATGCCCCATCCCTGGAAGTGTTCAAGGCCAGGCTGGATTGCGCTTTGGGCAACCTGGTCTGGTGGAAGGTGTCCTTGCCTGTGGCAAGGGGGTAGAAGTGGATGGTCTTTAAGGTCCCTTCTAACCCAAACTATTCTGTGATTCTATGATAACATCTTGTTTTACTGTTATACATTTTTTTTAGAAAGATTTAAGGATCTAATAATTCCTTTCCCTATCCTTTATGTAGGACATTGTCATCCTATTGCCAAAACTAATTTAATACAATTATTTTGTGCAGGTATTCTTAAGGCATGGTCTTCATAAATAATTCTTCCAGGGAAGCTGGAAAGGAACAGATTTGTTTAGACTCAAGTTACAACCGTGTAAGAAAAGTACATAGTGCTGTTAATTCAATCGTATAAGTCTTAAAAAAATATTTCATATAGGCCAGTCCCACTGAAGGCCACTGATACTATTTACTATCCTTTTGGATACATTTATCAAAATGCTCCTTTAGACTAACTCTCTTAAAGTGTATAGTTGGAGAAGAGAAATGCCATAATGTGAAGATGATACCATTATATACCATATATATATACCATATATATATTCAGCTATGGTGAATATTATTTTGTCTAATGTAAAAAAAAATACAACAAACAAACAAAAAAACACAACCAAACCCAACAACAACAAACAAACAAACAAACAAAACACACACACATGCACAAAAAGAAACACTAGGACATTTGCTGCCATGAGGATGTAGGACCTTTTTTCCCTCATTGGCCATGTGTCAGAAAGTGATACTTTGTTGTTTGTATAAATAACATTAAATAAATGTTGTAATAAATAATTAACATTTGAATGGCTAGAAGACACAGACACAAATTGTCGCTGGTATTTAAATGCTCAAACTTCACTGGAATTCAGTAAAGCTAGGTTTTGCAGTTGCTGGGATTTTGAGGCTTGTGACTACCTTGTAGTGACACTGGAAATCTGATGGGGTACTGAAATAGAGATTGCTGAGTTGCAGCCCAGTGTTTCATGTATTCTGTTTTTGTTTTCCAGGTAAGCAAAGAAGCTTTTAAGGCAAAACGTTCTTGAATTTTGTCAAGAATATCTAAAATGTCCATATACTGTCTGTTCAGTGTTTTCATATACATTTCTTCTTTTTCTCAACTAATTAGCGTGTTAAACTTGCCACTTCCAAACTCTGAATGTTATCTTGGGATCATTCATAATGTTAAACTACTCTTCGAGAAGTTATTTTTATGTGGCAGTACCTGTCCTCAGTTTTAGGTTTTATGGAAAAATTGTGAGGTGTTGTCATTTTATTTTAGATATGTTTATTGTTTTCATCTTAAAACCTTTCTTTCTCCAGCAAAACCAAACCTCTGAAACTTTTAACTGTCATCAAGAAGAACAAATGTACTGATGTCCTTGGAAATAGATTGTGTGTATTTTGAAATACTAATATTTTCTGTATGTTCTTTATTGTATGAATTATATATTAAGCCCATGGAAAAGAGAGCAATAGCCTGCAGCTGTTCAGATAGAGAACACTGCAGAAGTTATAGTTTGTCTTTTTAAGAAGACAAATTAAATGCTGAATATTTGTTTCAGATCTGCCTTTTTTCTTTTTTTCCTCTCAAGTGACAGGTACAGTGAATGTCTAATTTTGTTTTTGATGTTTTTGTTATTAAGATTAGAGTAATTTGTCACAACCCTAATCTTCCGTAGCAGTAGCTATGAAAACCAGTACATTATGCTTTCTTTTTATTTAGTGAGATCTAAACAAAAATTAGTACATCATGATGATCTCAGAAGCAGTATAGGAAAAATGTGAGCAATAACTAAATGCTAATGAGACTTCTTTTCTTCATTATGCCTAGTTGTGTTGTAGTGTTTTAGCTACTTAATGCCTACATAATTACTGGTTTTGTTTTGATGCTTACTAGAGCCAAATCACTTCAGGCACCTTTCAGCAGTTTGATTATTAAAATATTCAGTATTGTATACAACTTGAGTTCTCTTTGCAGAAGTGAAGCTATCTG
The DNA here is from genome assembly GCF_964211835.1 of Anser anser. NCBI lineage: Eukaryota > Metazoa > Chordata > Aves > Anseriformes > Anatidae > Anser > Anser anser. Next base: position 116,343,102 of record NC_139720.1, on the reverse strand, counting down.
CTTACACTTACTGGCTGCTTATGTTGACCAGAAGTAATTGTTAAGTGGTGGGATCGTTTTGTTTTGTTTTACTATTTTTTTTCCTCTCCCCTTTATTTGAATTCTGCATTACTTGAGAGCCATCCCTCAAGCAAGAAGGGCAGCTGTGCCCCCTTCACTCCAAGTTCCTTTGCCAGTGCTGCACATGGTGTGTGGGAAAGGCTGCTCTTGTTCTTCAACTGGGATGTTGCCGTGACTCAGCCCAAGCCAGCACAGTCTGATATGATGGGCAAACTGTCAGAAAAAATACAGTCAAATTGAGCTCTTGTCCCCCTGGGTGAAAAAATCTAGCACAGTTGTGAAGTAGCATTAGTGTAGCAAAGCGTTTAAGATGTGCTGCATGTTCTACAGTGGTTTGAAAATGCACAGCAGCCCAGAAAATCCAAATGGCAAGCGGCTGTGCTCTTGGAGGGGTTTCTAGACCAAGCAAAGGTTTGCTCAAGACAGCCTTTTCTAGAACCAGGGGTTTGATCCCTCCAGAGTCATCCATAATGGTATTGCCATTATGACATAATATGTCTTGCCTCTGACCCAGGAACTTCTTCCATTCCTGCATTTTTAGGAATGAAAATTGACCTGTTCTGCTTCTGCAGACTTTTGGAATAAAGAACTAGTGGAAAGGGGAAGAATCACAGAGAAGGGGTGGGAAGCAGTAAACTCATGCTTCCTGAATGGAAATTCTCTTAAGCCACAATACTATATGATGTGTGATGCAAAGGATTCACCACACTGGTATTACATTTTGTCTGATATGCTAGTAGGTGATGATGGTGACTTGGGACCATTAAGACTACAGGTTTTGTTCAATATTTCCTGACTAGGAAATACAGTAAAGCACAGTACTAATACTGTTTAATGGTGTCTGGAACAACTCTGTTTTTGGGGCAGTACAGCAGGGGTTGCTCTTGCTATGCTCATGCTCTGCTTATCCCCATGACCTGGTGGGCAGATTTTGTGTTTTCTTCTAGGGAAGAAACTGTTCTGAGCAGAACAGTGTCTATGTTGGAAATGGTTTGCTACCAAAGCTTTGACCTAATTCTTTCTGCATTTGTTAATGCTGAAGTATTTAACAATGTTTCTGTGTGACTTCTTGTGGTAAAATCTTGTACTTCATATGTTGATACTCGTCAGCATGTGTTTCAGATGCCCATGCTTGTATTTACTATATGAGCTCTCTGAAGGTGTCTGAGTGAAGAACTGTGCAGACCCAACCTAACCCTAGACCTCCATTCTTATCTTTCTTTTGGGACAATATTTTTTTTCCCAAATGTTCAGTTCCTCCAAGGAGAACATACTTTCCCTTCAAGTGTCTGAATATGGAGGAACAATGTACATCAGGACCTTTCCCTCAGCTTTCATCCTCTGCTTTGTGTCCTCTGATAGCTGAATAATACTTTTGCTGATCAAAACTTTAAGCTTATTATCGTATTGTAACAATGGGATAGACCTTTGAGTGGTACGTGCTCAACCCTGCTATAAATTTACAGAAAATTTTACTAGAGTCAGTGTCCTGGTGTGATGACAAAGATCAGTTTTAATATGTAGATGCAGGGCTCTGCTGAACTTGTGGTAATCATTTCTAGTGAGGGCTTCTGAAGACTTCTTGAGGGCAGGGGAGGATGGAAGGCTTGTGGGGTCTGGTGGGAGACTAAGGCCCACTCTTGCTGTAGACCTTACCCACATGAAGTGAAGGTCACCTACATGAAAAATCAGAGCAGAGACCATCCCAGAAGAGCATCCCAACTGTTTTCTGAATCCAGATGTAAAACCTTGCAGGCTCTTGCATAAGTGTTAGAACATTCATATGGGATGTGAGAAAGATGACAGAAAAGTTAATAGACTGTGGGACTCATACTGTAGTTGACTGCTCTTGTCTAAAATATACACCCATATCTATCTGTGGGACATCTTCTACATCATTTGCTTCCCCTGCAAATTTTTATTTTACTTCCGTCTTTGTGTGGAAGAGATTTATTTATTTATTTATTTATTTTAAAAAATTGATTCTTTCTTACACAGATCCAATGAGAAGTATGCTAGCCTTTGCTGTTTTTTAGTTGTAAAACTCTCTTATCCTATTAGGATGTGATGCAGGTGGCTAGCAGTATACTATAAGAAAATATTAGGTCTGCTGCAGTGTTTTCAGACAAGCCCCAGACTGAAAACTAATAGATCTCAGCCAAAGGATCCTTGTAAGAAATGACTCTGTTTGTGGAAAATATGGTGATTTTGTAAGTCAAAATGAAAGCTATACAAATATTGATTAAATCATTTTTTTCAGAACTCCATGACAAAGCTAAGTAACTATATTTGTACTGCTCAAATACATATATATGTATATAAAAAAAATATTTTTTTTTTTTGAGAGAGAGGGAGAAAAGGTAAATCTGAGGCTCTTATCTCATTTCTGTATTGTTGCTTTTGATGATCTCACAATGTGTCCTTTATGAGAAAGTAAGTGGAGTGAAGGTTGTGAATGGACTTTTCAAGAAGCAACAATGCATGTTTGTTTGTCCCTAAGCTGACAACTATTTATTTGCCTTTTCCTTAATTTCTCTCTCTTTTTTTTTCTTTTTTTTTTTTTTTTTCTGTCTCAAATAAGGGAAAATAATCTTACCTACACATCTTAATCTAGTAAGCACTGGAACACCTATCCCACATAGGTTGAATGAAAGGGTAGATATTCATTATTGAACACACAATTAAAAGTAAGCATTAAATGACAGGTAGGTTATTCCTTTTTAGCTGATTAAAGGCTCCCATGACTTGTTTCCATTGCATTTGAGCATTAGCCTGTATGCTCAGGTCTCTACAGTACACTCTGCTAAAACCCATACTTCTCCCCTTTCCAGAGATGTATCTCATTTATGAGTTCCACTTCTTTTTATGGTTTGACCTGAGGACCTTTTCTTTTAATTGTGGAAGATTGCTTTGATTTAATGGAGGCTGCTGTCCTGTGAGAATGATAATGTAACGCTGTGTGCTTTTTCCTGTAGTGATTTTTTTTTGTACGCAAAAACAATTGCATACTTAATTATCCTCATTAGTGGTTCTGATTTTGAAACTGATTCAAATGAATACCCTTTTGGAATAAAAGGTTGAGCACTAGCATATTGAATCAGAGTAGCAATTTGAAAAAGCATAGTCAATTTTTTGTTGCTTTTGGACATGTAATTTTGTAGTGTTTAGTCCTAAAAATACTGGCTGCAATTACACACACTACATAGGAAGCAGTTCTTCATTTAGAGATTACATACTGTGGAAAGAATTTTGGCTTCCTGAATGATACCAATTACATAATCATATACATTTAAGCAGTAGAAAAACTAACCAGCTCATCTGTACTTGCTTTAGACTATATCCTTTTCATTTTATTTCCATTGCATCATACTGCAGTAACAATTGTAACAATTTATGTGATCAGATGAACAGCAAAAAGTCAAACACCCGTGATACGCTTTCATATGCTTTCAAACTTTTTTTTTTTTTTTTTAACCATGGTAACCTAGGTCTTTGTAATAACTACTGAAACTGGCTGAGTGAAGTTAGTGAATAACTCACTGTTTGTTTACAAACATAGCCCATCTTCTGGGACACTCTCTGCCACTATGCTCTGGACGTCAAGTCTGGGATAAATGCCCAGCAGGGAGTGATCAGGATTCATTTTGTATAATGAATGTTCATTTTGCTTCGTCAGAGTCTTTGATAGACACCACAAAGAGAAAGGAAGGAGCATTTTAGTCAAATACAGAGGTTTCAGGTTTCAAAGCACCGGTCTGAGGTGCACTGTGTCTCTTTCTTTGCCTTGTTCTGATCAAGGCTCCTTCAGGTGCTAGGGCTCATTGCAAGCCTAGCAGGGTGGCCTGTTGTGGACTACTAGCAGGTCACCCATGCACAGCCCTCATTTGGACAAATTAGCATTTTCTAATTGAAAAATTGGTGAACAAGGTTCTTCTTGCTTCTGCTTGTTCACAGTTTAGGAGGCCTCAATAAGAAGTATTGTAAAAACTTGTTTTGCTTGAGCAAGGGATGCTTAAGCAGTTGTTAGCAGGATTTATTTTTTTTGGGGGGGGGGGGGGTGTGGAGGAAGGGAAGGGGGGAAGAAAAGTTTTTTCTGCCAATTGTTCTCATGAACACCTGTGATCTGACCAGTGCGGAGCACAAAAGTTATATTCATTTCTGTAGGAGATGACAACTGCAGACAATAAATATATAAATAAATTCAGGCTTTCTCAGCAGTTTGCAAGAAAGTGGCATCGATCAAAGAGGTCAAACTGGCTGATAGCAGATAAATATACTTTTCCTTTGATTCCATTGTTGACTTGATTTACAACTGTTGTATGTGGTGGTGTTTAATTGGTGCTTTCGTATCCACTTATAATAGTGTAGTAATGTAATAGAGTCATCTCTTTGTTAATTATACTTGTAATCTCAAATCTCAAAGTTTGTACATTTGACTTTATTTTGTTTTCCCTATTCAGGCCATTTTGTGTTGATCTAATCTTTCTCTCATTTTTTCATGATTCTTTCATCATTCTTTCTCATCTTTTCTTTAGCGTTGTCTTCTGTTTTCTTTATTCTTTTAGTTCCTTTTAGTTATACATATTTCATAGCCTGGTCAGAGCTTTTTTATCTAGTGCTGTTTTGCTGTTCCTTGGTCTGGAAGATAGCTGTCTTGCCTTCACCTGTATCTTATTCCCTGCATGAGCTCTGATTTACCTCTCTGTCCTCAAATTGTCAGGAATATTCAATCCTTCCTGATTTACAGAGGTATATGAAATTCCTGTCAGGAGTAAAAATCTAAGCCAAAATTGAAAAAGGTCACTCATTTTACTCTTGCTGTAATAAAATCTATAATATTTAGCAACCTTATAATTTAGTCATTAGATAAAACCCCTAGAGGGAGACATGATCACAGATGGATTATTGTAATTCCCCATCACTCTGATCTTTTCACAATAGCTGAAGTAATTTCTCTAGGTTACTTTGCATAGCCTGTTACTTGATAATTGTGCACTGTTAGCAATGCTATTGTTTGTAGGTGTCCAGTTCTTCTTTTTTTTTTTTTTAATTTTAAATAAGAGTCTCTCTCTCTCTCTCTCTCTCTCTCCCCCTCTCTCTCTCAGAAAGTCTCAGCACTAGTGACATAGTAACACATCTTGAAAAAATTTCATCCTGAATAAAGATGTAGTCTACCTAGACTTCAGCAAGGCCTTTGACACGGTCTCCCATAGTATTCTACTGGAGAAACTGGCAGCCCATGGCTTGGACAGGTACACTCTTTGCTGGGTTAAAAGCTGGCTGGATGGCCGGGCCCAGAGAGCAGTGATAGATGGAGTGAAATCCAGCTGGCAACCAGTCACCAGTAGTGACTGGTTAATATCTTTAATATCTTTATTGACTATTTGGATGGGGGAATTGGGTGCACCCTCAGTAAGTTTGCAGATGACACCAAGTTGTGGGGCAGTGTCGATCTGCCGGAGGGTAGGAAGGCCCTGCAGAGGGACCTGGTCAGGATGGGTTGATGGGCAGATGCCAAGGGGGTAAGGTTTAACATGGCTAAGTGCTGGGTCCTGCACTTTGGCCACAACAACCCTATGCAGCACTACAGGCTTGGGGCAGAGTGACTCGAAATCTGTACAAAAGAAAAGGACCTGGGGGTGCTGATCGATGTCCACCTGAATGTGAGCCGGCAGTGTGCCCAGGTGGCCAAGAAGGCCAACAGCATCCTGGCTTGTATCAGGAATAGTGTAGCCAGCAGGACCAGGGAGGTGATCGTGCCCCTGTGCTCTGCTCTGGTGAGGCCACACCTTGAGTACTGTGTCCAGCTTTGGGCCCCTCACTACAAGAAGGACATCAAGGCCCTGGAGCGTGTCCAGAGAAGGGCTATGAAGCTGGTGAAGGGCCTGGAGCACAAGTCCTGTGAGGAGCGGCTGACGGAACTGGGTTTGATTAGTCTGGAGAGGAGGAGGCTCAGGGGAGACGTCATTGCTCTCTACAACTACCTGAAAGGAAGCTATGGGGAGCTGGGTGTTGGCCTCTTCTCACAGGTAACTAGTGATAGGACTAGAGGGAATGGCCTCAAGTTGTGCCAGGGTTCAGGTTCAGGTTGGAAATGAGGAGACATTTCTTCTCAGAAAGAGCAGTCAGGCATTGGAATGGGTTGCCCAAGGAAGTGGTGGAGTCACCATCCCTGGGGATGTTCAAGAAAAGGTTGGACGTGGTGCTTAGGGACATAGGTTAGTGGGTGACATTGGTTATGGTTGGACCAGATGATCTTGGAGGTCTTTTCTAACCCTAATGATTCTGTGATTTTAATGACATAGTTCACTAGCACGGCACCCTGCCACTCATCCAGACTGTCTGTGGCTCTGCTCTGCACGAAATAATCTTCATATTTGTGATTGTATTTGTAATACTTCTTCTACTAGTTTGAAAGGCACACCAATGCACTCTGCAATGTCTCATTTATTATTTCTCTGTGTGTGTTTATGTGAAAAAGATTATCTAGTACACTGTATTGTTTGGATGTTGAGAGGGTAATTAACCTATGATATGATCCTATAATTCAGTATCCTTATACACAATTTATTGTTTAGAGGTATCCAGACGTTTTATTTCAAATGTTTTGGGCTTTTCTGATTGCTTTTTCTTACATTAATTTATTTAAACTGTCTTAAAGAATATTTGCCCTTAACAGTGAAGTATCATTTTTTTATTTTCCTATGACAAGGAGGATTTTAATATGGTGCTTAAGTTCTGTTCTTTAAATTTCTCAATTGTTTTGTTATATTTGGGTCCCAAAATTTCCCAGAGAAGTTCAAACCCTAAAAGGCAAATGCATATTTTACTAATGACAAGTGGAATATTGTCCTTCAGATGTGTACGCTTTTTCCTTAGCTTTAAAAAAAACTAGATGCAAAGGTATTCAAAGCTACGTTAAACTCTGCCTAATAGCCACATATTTTTGAAAGATTATGCTCAAGATGATGTTTTCTTGTCTGTCTCCTTCTCTGGGTTCAGGCTAGTGAAAAAGGAACTGGCTCATTTATACCAGCTCTCAGGAGATATGGGATCCTTGTTTTAAACTTTCTTCAGCCTAGACATGTACTGGGCAGTTGCTGGTGTGACGAATGGTGAAGGATGCAACGCTTTTAGACTAATGCGTGTGCCAGACAGACTGGACTTGCTGTAGAAGGACCTGTAACTGTAGACAACAAACATCCATCCAGAATCTAAAAGTATTGGGGTAGCTGTGCAAGCCTTGTCTAGATAATTGAGGTATTCAGGAAAGATGTGGAGTTACCTTAATCTCTCTTTAAATGGTGGAGATGAAGGACCAGGTCAAGTGCATGATTTACCCCACTAAAGTGGGGTCTGGAGTGTTTTTAGACTGTGTTTGTCATTCTATGTTAGCTGTGAAGGAGGCTCAGGACAGCTACTCTCCTAACCTAGGTATGATGCCTGAGGTATCTCAGGAAATGGTATACTCCAGAAGGCACACTGGCTGCTGATAGATTTTTTTTTTTTTTATTTTTTCCTTAAACTTTGATCGAAGATTGATGTGTTGTTGAGACTACCTGTGTTCCTGGTCACCTATCCAGTCAAGGGACTGTATCTCATCCTGTTTTGTACCTGCCATATATGTGTGTGACAGTATGCCAGCAGCAGAATTCCCAGCTGTCAATTTTTACCGGAGTATGTTGTCCCATGATGGTACAAAGTAGTTCCAGGCACCCACTATTCCATCTGCAGACTACAAGTGTCTGTGCTGGGAAGAAACTTACTGAAGAAGGGATGTTCTAATTTCCAACAGAGGTGAAGTTTAGACTTTATTCTATACTGTCCATTTTTATGTTTATACTTTTATTATATTTTGTGGGTTTGCCTCCAAATTTCCTGCATTTACTTTGCTGGTATTTAGCAGTGAGAAATTCTTAAATTCTAAGGCGAGACTTTCTATGACCTACTAGATCTAAAGAAAATAATTCATTGTTTCCCAATCCATCAGTCCCATCACTGAGGAGAAAAGGAAAGGAAATATTAATGTCCAGGGCTGTGGCAAACTTGATGCTCTGTTGTAAGACTGGTAAGGCTGTTGCCTTAAACCTGCTGTAGTGCAGAAGAGCGGTCATCTGCTTAATTATATAATTTATCTTTTCTACTTTGATTTTTATTTTTTTTTAAATAATCTCAGTGCTCTCTTTGCTTCAGCCTTTCACTTTGATTCATATCTTTTATCTATATTTCATGTTGAATTTGATTAATCAAAAAGATAAGGAGAGATAATTTCTCCTTTGTTTTTCAGTTGCTATTCATTCAGAACCAAACTTTCCCCTTGAATAAGCATTGTGGGAATAGTATTCAGTTTATGAATAGGACAGGAAAAATAATATAAGTATCAAATAATTGTTAAGAGATATTTTCCTAATATTTTTGAATATGTTGAGTTGTCTGTCACCCAAAGGTACCTCAGTTCTTTCATGTAAAGATAACTGGGGCTTTAAGAGGTTAATATAGCATATAGAAAGAAGGGTGTTGGAGAATTTGAACAAATAGCTAGCTGTAAAAATCAAAAATGTTATCTGAACTTACTAAAACTGGAGAAAGAAAACTAGAGAAAAAGAATATGATGAAAAGGAAATATACAACACTAAGCTGCTCTAGTATGTTCTGGCACCCAGTCGTGTATATATATAATTTCTTTATTCTACATCCAAACTCTGAGAACGTTTTCACTTTTGGAGTCAATATAGTAAGGATTCTTCAATGTAATATAGTATGGAGAGGACATAAAGAATGGTGAAGGAAGGGAAGACATGATCTCCCTTGGACTGACAGTTTCACAGTTTGCTTTTGCATGTCATCTTTCATCTGTGTTGCAGCTGGTGCTGATCCCTCCAGGATGTGAGATCCTACGCAGACCAAGCCCAAGCCTGACTCAGTGTGGTAGTTTATGCAGCGTCTTCTCTCTGGTGTCTTGGTGACACTTCTTTCAATCCACTAAAAAGAATTATGAAGAAACATTTTCAGCCTATTTTGTCTTGTGCAACATATAATGAAGCCCAGGCAAATGACACCCTTGTAGGCAGAAATACCAGAGGTGTTATTTGCTAGGCTCTTATGTAAGACCTTTGCATTGACAGCATATGTATATGTAGGATCGCAGTGTCCTGGAGACCTAAGGAAGGAATGACATTACCAGATAAGAGTAAGGTTAACCTCTGCACAAACTAAAAAAGCTAGTCCAGTCTCTGTGTCTGTCCAGTCTGGTTATGTCTACCCAGACTAACTGGCTACACAACACTCAGTCATATTTTCTGTTGCTGAGTGTGATCGACTTGCAGCCCCACCGACCAGCTTGTCTTGAAATAAGCCAGCTTACTTGACAAGAGACTTCTCAAGTGCTAAAAGAGAATTTGTATCCTGTTGACATGTTCAGCACTTTGCTAAGCAGAACATGGCAGCGCTGTCTCTCCTGAAAAGGAAGAGAAATTTCCTTGGCTATTATACTTTGTCAGTTCTCTTTATCACTTCAGGTAGTTGAGTCTAAGAAATTTTGACTGAACTTGCAAAAAATACATCTTTCCTTCCTATTCTTGTTGTATGAATAAGATTATGGTATCTATTTAGCCTAAGATTCAAGAAATGTCTCCTGTCCTGTGTCTATCGATCTGATAAAATCTTTGTGCTCCTCTAACCACATGGATAAGGAGAAAGACCTTCACTTCATTGCCCTGAAAATAATGTATACAGGTGTAGGTTGTGTTTGTCATTTCGGGGTTGGGGTATCCAATGAGTTCTGAGATGCAAGCTTCCTCCTGTTTCCCTCAAGTTTTATTGGTTTCAGTAATATATATATATATATATATATATATTTATTTATTTATTTTTTCCCCAGAGGAATCTTTGACTTTCTTTCCCTTGAACTGCTAACTGATACTGATGTCATATGTTCCAAAGTGCTGATGTTTCTTTGTCCACGCCAAGTGTAATCAGATGCCACTGCTGCTCATTTGAAGTCCAGCTTAGAGGTGTCATGGGGTCCGTTCCTGCAGAGCTAGCTTTTGGGGAAGGCCTATGCCTGTTTGCTTGGGCACTTGTCATTTTAGCCATTGTTCTGGAGATAAAACACTTTAAAAACCTTGTTTTCATATTTAGGTAGTATGAGTCTAATATTTTTTTCCTCCTTCTGTTCTTACCTTTGTTTTGGTTCATCACTATTTCTGTTCACTCTTTTATAGCTCTAACTTTAATCAAATTTCCCTACCTCTCTCCCTTGTAACTTTTAGTCTGAGTTTGCTGCTGTTTACTGTAAAATACAGTGTTTAACTGGATTGCATTTTACCATTAAGTAACATATAATTCGTATAATTACATATCGTCTTTGACTTGTCTCAGTTTCAATTAGGTTTTGATGTATCACTTGTTCTGTTATTTAGCTAATCTCTTTCTTCCTATGGAAAATTGCAGATAAATATCTTTTTAATAAAAGACTCTGAAATCCCATTTTTGTTGTTGATTGTATCCAAGTAGCTTATGCATGGTTTTCCACTACAAAATGCATCTGGATTGTCAGCATTGTGTATGTGTGTGTATATTACAGCACCATAGTTATTTTCCTTGTATCTTTGTGTGTTTGTCTGCCATTAAGATGAATGTTTACCAGATGCTTCTTTAAAATGAAACGCTATTATGCTGGCTGATGGATGGAAAGTTTGTCAAAAGTAGTGAAAGCTTCTACAGGGGATACAAAGCAGCCAGAAAAATTCATTGTTATGTGCTGCTAGTATGAATCCCTAGTTTGGCTGTGCTGCATTTTGATTAGAAAGTTAGATTCCGTAGAAGTGTCAAACATAGTTCCTGATATTCTCTATTTTTATGGCATTTGCAATTTGGTATTCACCTCTTTTCTTCGCCAGCAAGTCTGCTGTTTTATCTGAATGTTTGTTGAGAAGCAGTTTAACATAAAATTTGGCCAATGTGAACTGTATTTATTACCTCTATGTGAACACCTTCTTGGCCAATGAAAATTAAAATGCCCTATTGATTATTTCCCTTGTATTTGTAGAGAATAGCTTGTAGAGCAGATGAACAATGCCAAATTTTATTTTTTTAGTTCTCTATTATGTTACCAACAATACCGTTCTCTGCTTCAAAGTGTACAACTATAATTAGAAATGTATTATGTAAAAGTGGCACCATCTTATTCAGCTGTGCTTCCTCTTGTGCTTAGTCTTATTATGTGTCTTTTTGCTTTCCTGAAACACAAGTTTCTGCTAGAGCTGAGCCAACTTCTTGCAAAGGACTTATTCTGAACTAGCACCTATCTCATCTGTATGCAGGGACTTGTTGGCTCCAGTGCTTGAAATTTGTTCTTTCTAAATCTCCAAGTGCCTTTCATCTTGTTATGTGATGTTGTTTTATTTGGCTGTCTTCTGCATGTGAGATATCTTTCCCTATTGCTTTAGGAGAGTCTCTCCTACTTCTCCCTCTTTAGGGACTCCCAGAGCCAATCCCAACATCTTTTGAGATGGACTCTGCTGACAGTCAATACCAAGATGACATTTAGAAAAGAATCTCTTCCCACCTTATGTCTCCTTACCTCAAACTGCCTGGAGAGAGAAAGAGAAAATAGTCCATTTTTTGTTCCAAGCTATTACAAAACTAAGTAGCAGAGGTAGACAAAGTGCTTCATGGCTTCATGTTGGGATTGCTAGTTATTTCTGGAGGACAATAGCACCCATCTTGTGTAAATGAAGGTTAGCCCTGAAATCAGTCTTGTTGATGCTTACTTGGGCCTGACGACTTATAATCACATTTTCAAAAACTTCTCACTTGACCTGCATGGGAAAATCATGTCAAAATCTTCTGTATTCAAGACATTGTGAAATATGCATATATTTTTTTGAGCAAAATTGGTAGATTTTTGTGGTGAGCTGTATATACAAATGTACTATAGGGTGGTATTATTGGTAACATCTCTTTTTACTGAAAAATAAAAATCTTGTCTTATGCTGATTTGCTCTCAAGCAGAAGAGCAGTAGAAAGGTATTTCAGATGAAATGTCAGGGCACCTTCAAGCTGTTTTAAGCTTTCAGACCATCTGGGTAATAGTTGAATATCCTATGGATGAAGTGTTCAAAAGAAAGAGGGTTAATCCTGTGTTCTGACCAATACTGACGCGTTTCAGTGTGACAGAAACTGCTGTTCGTGATTGGGAGGGGGACTACAGTCACACAGATGGCAGAACCACCATTACAATAAGCGTGCTTTGTACTTAAGTTTTTAAGTCTTTGTTAGAAAGACCTGGGCAATTATGTAATGTATCTATTAAGTTGTATCTGTATTAAATATAGGTATATATTGCTATTTAGGATTTACAGGGATTTTTCATTGTTTGCTTAGTCCTCCATGATTTACTTCATAAATCATTTTGCCATGGAAGGACTGTAAAAATAAATTTGTAAGTGCTAACAGAAGCAGCCCATGCTTCAGGCAGGAATTTGATATTAGAAATTTCATGGAAACAGACAACTACTAGATTTTTACTGGTGTTACAAAAAGTGCTGCATCAGCAAATGCAAAAACGATCAGATTTATTTCAGTTCACAGTACAAAGTAGGAATTTTCCCATTTCATTTTTGTATCCAAACCACTTATTGGGTTTAATTCAGTGATATTTTCTCCTAAAATGAGAAAGGTTTTATTACCATTGCATTAGGATCCAAATATTTTGTTTAACTTCCCTAACATCGTAAAAGTTTACATTTGATGTTGTGACAAATAACAGTGAAGTTTTTTTGTGTAATTGAAATTTATTAGATTTTCAAGGTCTCTTTTTTTTTTTTTTCCCTTTTGTCTTGCAGTTTTCAGTGAAGATCTACATGCCAGTCTATATTTTGTCAATGCATCTCTGCAAGAGGTAGTGTTTGCTAGCACCACAGGGACATTGGTACCCTGTCCAGCAGCAGGGATCCCCCCTGTGACGCTCAGATGGTATCTAGCAACGGGCGAGGAGATCTACGATGTCCCAGGGATCCGCCACGTCCACCCCAATGGCACTCTCCAAATTTTCCCCTTCCCTCCTTCAAGCTTTAATAACTTAATCCATGATAACACTTACTATTGCACAGCTGAAAATCCTTCAGGGAAAATCAGAAGTCAGGATGTTCACATTAAGGCCGGTAAGTACAGTCTTTTATGTGGCTCAAATGGGATCAAGGTGGGAGGAAATTTGGGTGTTTCAGGCAATGAGTAGCCAGTAGTCGTGCATCAAAGGAGATGGGCTAAAATGGTAACCTTTAAAAGTCTCAGAATATTAAGTGAGATAGTATATTCTTCTGTCTTCAAGATTTGATTTTATTTTGATGGTGAAAAGTTAGTTTTCCAAAGATAATAATCAGTTGAGCTTCTGGACAAGTAAACAGAAAAATGAACCAATAATGAAGTAATTATTCAGACCATGCTTACTCATTAAAAAGCTGTGAGAGAGGACTTGGTCTTTGGATTTTGTATAACAGTTGGAAAAAAAAGTGAAATGCTTGCCTAATCACATCCCTTCTTAGTGTGTGCAGACTGGGTCAACCAGTAGAGAATTAAAGAGGGATCAAAATCAAGCTTTTTGTTACAATGCATAATCATATGATTGCATACTTTTTGAAGGTTTTGTCTACCCACTTCAGCTAATTAAAATATTCGAAGAAACAAAGAAAAGCTAGTCTGGAAGCTGACTTTTGCCTAATGCAAATCCTCATAGCCTTTTTTTTTTTTTTTGGTGGAGCTGTGATAGTCTTTTCTTAGAAGAGAAGTATCTTTTATTTGGAGATATGCCTTCACAGGATTTTTGTAGGGAAAACTGCGAACAGTTACCAAGTAGACTTTCCCTTTGTGTCTGTAAGTAAGAGAATTTATTCTGCTCTTCTTAAAAATAAGCTACCATTCACAGATTAGTAGTTTATAGTCAATTAGAAGGTGAGCTTGTTTCTGTTTTTTGTACTTTTGTATTTTGTTTAATGAATTTTTGGACATGACATCTGTCAGACTTATATTTAGAAAGAACATAATATTGGCTGTCCTTTGTGGATTTGTTAATACATTCCAGTTTTGTATTTTTGGGGCATCGTTTCCAATTTTTCTATTTTTCAGATAAACTAGTGAGATGTTATAAAGAATGCTAAAACTCACAACTTTGTCAGCTAAGGCTCTGAACTAATACTCATTTAGCTATAAAAGCATAGGATTTAGATAACAGGATGTGGCTGTGTCCATTGCTCAGCATTGACCCATTTATCCATGGAACTCCAAAAGAAGTCTCCCTATCCTGCTTTAGAGGAAAAACCTCTCAAATGGAAGTAGGGCATGAAAAAAGGCTTTGAAATATGTACAATAAACTAACAACTGTTTTAGCCAAGTCAGAAATGCCTTTTTTTAACACCCTTTCCTCTCCTTTTTAGCCTCTTACCCTTGGTCCATTATTTATATAGATAATATGAGGCTTGGGTAATGAGTTATACAAGTCTTCTTCCTTCTTATGGACCGCTGTTGTTGTGCCTGACAGGAGACAATATCTATTAGTGAGTCTTGTAGACTTGCGTAATCTCCAGAGAAAGGAATATACAGTTTTTGAGAAAGTCTCCTATGCGTAACGGTAACTGTATTTTATGTTCAGATGGTAAACCCTGTGGAGCTCAAAGATGAAATGATAAACTTCATTTGGTTTTGTGTTACTTTCAGTCACATTTCTGTTCAAGTGGTAGTAGAGATAAGCGTTCAAACTTGCTGATGATTATATTAGTGTTTTTTGCATATGATGCACCCCACTCCCTCCCCTCCCCCCAAACCAAACAAAACAGAAAATAAACAAACAAACACTCCAAAGAGGTAAACCCATAGCTAAAAAAAACAAACTCAGCTCTCCTCCAGACCAGTCTGACAAGGGAATAAAGGCGTTTACCTCCATTTTACCTTCAAGCTTTTCTGTGCAATAATGGCAGGGACCTATTTATTTATTTATTTATTTTAGCAAAGACTGAAGTTCTCATATACATTCATGTCTCTGGGAATTGGGATTTTCAAAACAATCAGCAAAACATCCATGGGAGCTTGCAAACTGTGATCTGGAAATAACTGAGGAGCCTCTGAAATCCCAATAATGTAAACTTCTCAAACAAAGAAGTGAATAATAAACCTCTTTCCAGCTTTTGTGCCCTACAGGTGGTTTCTGTGTTTGCTTACTAAAATGATCAACTGGGCAGTCAGCTTTAAAATAATATGGAAGATTTTCAAAATGGCCAGCAGTTTTGGAAAAAAACCACACCTTTAGCAGTGTGTTAGGATATTGCTGTTAAAAACAAACAAACAAACAAACAACAAAAAACACAACAAACTTGTCTGTAAATGATGGAGCATGAGCATTAGTCAAAAGTCAGCCTCATAAATATGACCTATGTTCTCTGGAACATTCCCTCCAGTGTAGAAAAAGATTAGGGGGACTGCTTCATCACAGGGCAACCACAGTTGTAAATTCATTGCATTAAAGGTACTTACAATATTATCAGTTCAGCAAATGTGTGTTTATCAAAGGTGTGTTTATAATAGGGTTAAAAAAAATATCTTTTTGATTAAAAAGAAATTGTTGACTTTTTTTTTTAATGAGTAGTCTATCTTATCACAGAAGATGGATTTATTTTGATTTTTTTAAAAACAATATTTAATTTATCATTAAATTTATTTACTTTTGGCTACGGTTCCTAACTGGTATATTGCTACAGTCTTGTTTAGGGTTGAGATAGGGATGGCGAATTCTGGTCTTCCTTTTCACAGTGGTGGCACTGAACCTGAAAACTTGCTACTGTTTGCATTTGTGAAAAATACAGTTACACTTCAGTATGCTTTTTTTTGTTTGTTTGTTTGTGTTTTTTTTTTCTTTAAAGACACTGAGTAGAAGTGACCTTTAAAAATTCCAGTTCTTCTGGTGTATGGAAATACATGCACAAAAAGTGCAAAGCACTTACTGGCTCTTCAGTCTAGAATGTAATGGGTAGAGCTCAGTGTATGTTTGTGGGCACGGTATACGGGCAAGAAGTACCACTGTTCAGCATTGCTGACTTGGTTGCATTGCTGCACTGGGATTGTTCTTGGAAATAATTCTTACCTTCAGACACATACATGCCTCAGACACATGTCATTTTACAATACATTTACCCGTATTTTCACTGAAACTCTTTCTCACTTCACCACTACCTCAAGATACATAATTATGTTGGCTGCAGTGATTTCTTTTCTTGCACCTTCACCTTATGATACTGTGGAGATGCTACATTACTGCTTGTACTTCTTGTCTTACCCACTCACTGCTACTTGCAGTATATAACACCTGTTTCTTCTCTGCTCTATCTTCTTCTCTGCTATTACTTGAAGGATTTTCACCCCTCCTTCTTCGTTGCATTGTTTCAGTGTCAGTTTTCCTACTTTCCATTCTTCTACTCAGTGAAATTTCATCTAATTCCAGCAATGCTAGTTTGGTGCTAGAGAATTTGTCCTGTTCTTTTTTCTCTTTGGCTAATTATTTAGTTCTTCCATTTGGTAGTCACATCCTGGATCTCAGTGCTCTTAACTTTCTTATTTAAAACAACTCCCAAACACAATTTCTGTTTTCTTATCACTGACTTATTTCTTTCAGTGCTGGTCAGTTGAATGCATTTCTTAACTTACCTGCTATCATTTCTCTGTGTCTCTGAAACACTTCGCGTTTTCTCTGGCTGTCACTTTGTGGTAGTTTTACTCACGTGGGAAGCTGAGCTCCACCACAACCACTCTCTCACTCCCCTTCCTCAAAGGGAAAGGGGGAGAAAATATGATGCAAAGGGTTCAATGTTTGAGACACGGACAGGGAGATCACTCAACAATTATCGTGACGGGCAAAACAGACTCAGCATAGGGAGATATAGTAGGATTTATTGCCTATTACTAACAAGCTAGAGAAGTGAGAAACAAAGGAAAGTAACCAAAAACACCTTCACCCCATCCACCCTCTTCCACTTTCTCCCCCTGAGTGACACAGGGGAATAGGGCCTGCGATCAGTTTTATAGCACTTCGTCTCCACTGCTCCTTCTCAGCCACTCTTTTCCCCTGCTCCAATGTGGAGTCCCTCCCACGGGATGCCGTCCTTCCCGAACTGAGCCTGCGGGGGCTGCCCACAGGCAGCAGCTCTTCCAGCACTGCTCCCACACGGCTCCGTACCACGGGGTCCGTCCATCCCCCAGGAGCAAACTGCTCCAGCACGGGTCCCCCACGGGCGGCAGCTCCCCCCAGACCCCCTGCTCCTGCGTGGGCTCCTCTCCACGGGCTGCAGCTCCGGCCCGGGGCCTGCTCCTGCGGGGGCTCTCCATGGGCCGCAGCCTCCTCCAGGCCACATCCACCTGCTCCATGTGGGCTCCTCCACGGGCTGCAGCGTGGAGATCTGCTCCGTGTGGGACCCATGGGCTGCAGGGGGACAGCCTGCTCCACCAGGGGCCTCTCCACAGGCTGCAGGGGAACTGCTGCTCCAGCACCTGCAGCACTTCCGCACTTGCTGTCACTGACCTTGGGGTCTGCAGGGCTGGTTCTCACTCCTCAGTCTCCCAGCTGCTGTTGTGCCACAGTTTTTTATTTTTTTTTTTAACCCAACCCCTCCCCCCCCCCCCCCCCCCAAATATGCTCTCACAAAGGTGCAAACAACATCGCTTATTTGCTTGGCTCTGGCCAGCAGCAAGCCCCTTACCTGACATGGGGCAGCTTCTGGGTTCTTCTCACAGAGGCCACCACCCCTGCAGCCCCCTGCTACCAAAACCTTGCCACATAAACCCACTACACGCTTGCATTGATTTTCTCCTTCAGTTCTTCAAAATCCTCAACGACACCGTCCTTCTCTTCTACACTTTGGCTGCCTTATTCACCCACAGTAGTTGCATGTAATTTATACCTTTTGACAGAGCAGAAAACAATTTATGATGGAAAAGGTGGCATGAGAAACGAGACAAGCAGCTGAAGACTTAACACAATTTGCCCATATAAATACACAGTTCTTGCAAAATTCTTTCTCCTTGCTCCCAGAATTAGGTAGGGAAGGAACACAGAAACATGGTGAAGTGCAAATTTTGAGTAAATGCAAAGATCTGGCTTTTTTTTTTTTTTAATTAATTTGCAGTCAGCCTCGCAATATAACTATAATTTAATCAGATAAAAAAAAAAATCACCTGAATAACCTTCCTGGAGGAACTTTGTGATCCTAACCTAAGAATTAGGAGGGATGTGTGATTATGATTTCTTTTAACGAAACATGTACTTCTATTTTCAGTTTTACGGGAACCCTATACAGTCCGTGTGGAGGACCAGAAAGCCATGAGAGGCAATGTAGCAGTGTTCAAGTGCATTATCCCCTCCTCTGTGGAGGCATACATCACTGTTGTCTCATGGGAGAAAGACACAGTCTCGCTTGTCTCAGGTAGGCTTTTATGGCTTTCTTTGCCACTTGGCAATGGCAGCTGTGGTTGCTGGTTTTTTTTTTTTTTTTTCTCTTCCAAAAATGCCTAATGTTTGCTTTGAATCAATTATAGCTGAATGGTGTGTCATCTTTGCAGTAACATATTTCACATTAGTGTTGCTGCATCCTTGTGATTGTGTGTGACATGAAGGTTTTAGACAGCCCTACTTGTTCTAGCATGCTTGAGGGGGAAATAACATGTTTTTTGTTTTTATGCCAGACATAAAATCAGCTTCCTGGTACTGTAGCAATAGGTTTATGTTTTAACTTTGATAAGGAACCCCCACTACATGCCAAATAAATTTTAGTGTCATAAAACGTGTTTAGTTGTAAATGTTTTTCAGTAGTAATGTTGATTAAAGAAATTCTGAGTCTAAAGTTTGTTTATGTTTAAATGTGGTATGTAATCGGTATTCATACTTTCATGACATTTTTATCTCAAGTATCTTCATAGGTAACACTGGAGTCTTAGGCACATTGCAAACTGGGCTGTAAGCCAAACACATTGAAGTGAAACAATCTATTCTAAAAGTTATATGTATTAATCTATTTACTGCCAATTTGAGGTATTGCTTAGGAAGTACAGGGATTTCAAGCAGGGAATATCCAGCATTTTAAAGCATAAACATTTTAAGAAATTCATAAAAGACTGTATATATACATTAAAAATATTTTTAGTATGTTACATATCTAAATTATATATTACACACAGTGCTTCTGTTGGTATACATACAAATGATTTACATGTGCAGGAATTTGAAATATATTGTTCCAGGGTAGTGGAGAACAGGAAAAATAGTTTAAGTTAAATGTTGCTACAGAGGATGTTTAAGAGTGTGTTTGTGTTTATGATCCTACAATGTGGGGAAATGTTTTTTCACTTCTCAGCAAATTAATAATATTTCCTTTCTGGCAAAAGTGACATTGATGGAAATATTTATGTTTTTATATGACTCATGTTCTAGTATTTATTTCTCTTGGTAGTTTATTGATTTCTTACATAAGCATTTTTTGGTTGTTTTTTAATATTCCAAATAGCTCTCTAAAGATTTGGTAGCTATGTAAGTGCAAGATAATTCATGATCAGTTGTCCTATATTACTGCCACATTGTTTAAGCTTGGTAAATCTACATTGCTACGTTCCTTTTTGGTCTGGCATATTATTTTCATCACTGGGCAACAGACATGAACGTGTCTCCACAAACAGGTTTTTAATATCTGGACTGTAGGACTCACCAGTGGAACAACTCAACCAATATAATAAGGTTGTAGTGAATATAGTAATGAGCTTTCTATTATTCTGCTTATAAAAATACAGAACTGTGATTAAGGTTATCTAATCCAACAGTGGATGGATGTGTCTCCTTTGCTTTATCTTAAAACAGGCTAATAGATGGTTCATACACATCTGTCCGTAAGAGAATTGATTGACAGAAGGAATATGAATACCTACATAGTTAACTACTTTAAGATATTTTTTAATGTCTATTCATTTTATATTACAAGAGAACATGAATATTTTCTCTTCAGGAATAAGGAGTAGGGCACACAGGTCTCTGTAACCACTACTTTAGGGAAGAAAGTGTGACATTTCTGCAGACCATCATGACTGCTTTGTTAAGATAATTTCATTCTGGTTAGTCTATCTTGATTTTATCCTTCAGACTTCGGGGGGATAAAAGTGCATTAGAACGTTTAACTACATAGACTGACATTTCTGATTCTGGTTGACTAGGCTACAATCATTAAAAATCTATTACAATTTTCAACACTTAAAAACAGTTTCTAATTATCTCACCATCCCTTACTTTGACAGTTAGAAATCTAAATAAGGATAAAATAAAATTCATTAAAACCAATGATATTAAAAATATCTGTTTAACATATTGGATCACATCACATAAAAGATTTAGTTTTAGAGATGAAATCCCAGGTTAGATTACAGGTTGATGCTATCTGTTGTGCAAGGGCAAAAGTGAGACAGGAAAACATTGCTCCAGTTTAACCAAAATGACTGTAAGATTTGTTTGTTTACCACTTACACTCTTTAAATGCAGCTTAATAGTGACAGCATTTAAAAACCAGAGCCCAAGTGTTTTATTAAAAAATAAAAATAAAATTGCCTTGAGTTTTACTCGTAATCAATTTTGCAATAATCTGGCCATGAACTCAAATGGTAGATATTGATCAAGCATGTCTTCTCAGAATGTCAGTGCTGATGAATAAGATGCAAGATGTAACACAGCTATTGAGCCATTTTCATATGCATGCTTATACAATCATTATCAGCATGTTTTTTGTTTGTTTTTTATTTATTTCCCAGTGGGGAAGCTCCTTATCTGAGTGGTTTAACAGAGAAACTTTTCTTCTGAAAGGTCTTAGTCCCAATGCAATACTTCCAAGTATAATTTAGAGAAAATATTTCATATACCTGAATATTTGTAACCCCATTCTGACTGCTAGGGTAGAAAAATTTGTGGGAAAGATACTTTTGAAACAGAATCTTTTCTTTCAGCTGTTATTTACTGTTTTAGATATCATTCGTCTTTCTATGCAAATTGAACATTTTAAAGAAAAAAAAAAGGAAAGTTTTTACTTCTCTACTGTTAAAAAGATCTACCTTTTGCAAAGAGCATTTTTAGATGCATATCCTTTGATTAAGAGTCCTTTTTTTTTTCCCCCTCCCTGTTGCAGAACTGGACATATGGGTATATCTGCTTTTGTTCTGTAATTCTTAGTTATCAGAAGAGAGCACAGTGAAGTCCACAGTAATCAAAGTATGTAATAAATATCTGGGCAAAAACATCTTCTGTTTCCTGGTTGCAATTGTATGTCATGCCTTCAGGTTACTGTAAAGTAATTGGGGGTTGAAACTTACTAAGACATATTGCTACAGCATTTCCAAGGAGTGACCAGATAGGTCAGGCTCCTTGTTCAATAAAAGGTGCCTACTTCTGAAGCTAGTAATATTGAATTCCATGAATTTTCCACGCAAAAGAACAGCTGTGGACTAAAAAGTTTTGCATCTGCCAGAGAAACAGCCAGATAGTTGAGGTTTTGATCCTCCCTTTTGTCTTGCAATATGACAGTCAATCTGAGGCTAAAAAACATTTTCAGATGAATCTATTCTGGGAAAAAAATGCAAAACCTCAACTCCCAACAATACACAGAAATATTTTCATACTAGAAAGATCCATTTTGAATAGTATTTGTTAGATGAAATATTCAGCCATCTCTGCTAGACACAGCTGTATTGCACGCTCTCACGATAGACACAGATAAGAACAGCAACAGACCTTTGCAGTTATAAGTCCACTACAAATGCATGAAATATATCTAATTTGCCCATCTGCGTCTCCTAGAAAAAGGAATCAGACTTTCCAGTGGTGCGTGTCATGCCTAGCAATCTCTAAAATGCTGGCAAAATAGAAGGACCAACAGCAATTTTGAGAAGTCTTTGTGGATGTGCAAAGTGCATGTTGTCACTGTACAAAGCTCTGCAGCTGTATCTTCAGAATATTTTTTCAAGAAGATGCTTCTTGTCTGAAGAGTTGTATATTGTCAGTTGACTTGAAACTGAGTCTGAAATTCATATGAATTATAAATAGTGTAATGATGTGCAGTTTTCTGCCTTGTATTTGCATCAGTCACCAGCTCTTATGCATTTTCATTAGATGATACTAAACATAAAAGCTTAAATAATCCTCTAACGTTGTATGACTGATAGCTGCATACAGCTTGCTTAAAGGTCAAGTTTCCTTTCCTTCTCATTGCTCTCCTTTACAAACTATTCCCACAGAAAGAGACTTCTGGAATCAGCTTTGTGTTGACCTTGTAACCATTGAAAACAGCATAGGCCCTGCAGGACCAAAGGATGCAATGAAGTACGTTTTTGCAGGCTACAGCTGTAAAAACGAGGAATGATAGTGTAGAAATGTGTCATGGGTGCAGACTGCTCCTGCTGCTGTTGAGCAACTGCGAGGCAGGTGGGAGACTAGTGCTTGGCTTGTATTTGTTCTTCACACACAAAGTAGTGAAGCTGGACTAGAGGGGAAGGCAAAGACATAATAACTGCTGATTCTACTCTGTGTGGGTGAAAGCAAAGAGCAGAGTCCGTTCATGTGTTAATTAGCCCCAGAGAGAGCAAAGGATGGGTGTGGTTGTAGGGGAAAGAAGACAGAAAGGGATTATTAAAAATAAAGGTCAGTAGAAAGGATCAGCAAAGAGACAGAAAAGAGGAGAATGAAGAACAGATGGAAACAAAGAGAAAGGCTGAAGATTAAATTTTGGTCTCTGACTACATACTGTATTTTCTTTATGGATGCCTCCTATCCTGGTGCTGATAACTATGAGGCATTTTCCAAGTATCTGAATACCTTAGTGCCACGAGCAGGATCATGAATAGGTTCATGCCCTGACCTTTCTGAATTCCTATTTTCCTGTCTAATGACATACCTTGCGAGAATCTGTCCGATATAGATAGAATGCGACTGCTTTAAAAAGGCAGAAAAGAAGAGAGACAGATAATAACAACTGTGCACAATGGCATATTTAAATTTGTCCAGAAAGAATAGCAGCTCGAATGAAAGGTGTGTAAGCATGAATGGAACACAGCTCCCTGAAGGGCTTTGACTGACATGCAGATGACAGCCGATGAGCCTTTCAGACAGCACACTTTACTTGGGCCAGAAATTAGACACAGTGGACCACAGTTTGAGAAGTGTCACTGATGTACAATGACCTACATTTGATGTAATGAATTACATTATTTATTTACACACCATTCCTCAAGTCTTGTCTTTAAAAGGCTCAGAGGCTGTTGGATCTCTTTCCGCACAGAGGGCTTTTCCGAACTGCTGCGGTTGACAGCAAGCAGTGTATGTTTGCCAGTAGTTATCACGTGGCGGCATCTGAAATGCAGCACTGCAGTTTTGTTTATGCTGGGGTTTGGAAATTACAACACTGATTCTGTTTACATAGAGTGATCACTTTTTTTTTTTTTTTTTCAGCCATGAGGTTTGTACATAGAGGGGAAAAAGAAATCTCTTTATAGAGAGTGGTCCTGTGTGCAGAGACCCGTGCTCAGAATTAGATTATTGCTGATGATCACACTGGTTAAGTCCAGCCATTTGATTGAGGCTGTGCCTAGTAGAGATGAGATGTGATCTTTCTTGTTTTGGTTTGATGTCAGGGCTTAAACATGGTTGCCAAACAACAAGCATTCAGCAGACACTCAATGTATGCCACTGACTGCTTTTAGATGCAAGCTTTTTTCTCGGTCCAGGTGCAGTTGGATGAAGTGTGATTTTTTACACTTTGGCAATGTATATAAAACAAAAAAGTTCTGAGCGTAAACTACCTTCTATCAGAAAGATGGCAATGGGATTTAAACCTGCTATTCAAAATTGTGATAGGGCAGAAAATTAAGCAGTCAGACTCCTACACCTACTGAACATCCTTGACTCCCTGGAAAGATAATGTGTGTAGTTTTCAGCAATGCTCAGGTCAGACTGTAGTTTTGCTCTTGCAGTAATGTGTTTTTTAAGCTTCTTGAAGAAGTGTAAAGTGCACATACCCATCCCTAAAGACAATATGCAGCTTCCTCACTTTCTCTTTCAACAAAGCTGATTTCCTATGGGACCTTGGAAAAAGTCATTTGCTACATTATTTAAGAAATGTCTCGTTACCTTCATTTTTCCTAAGAGCACCATTCTTTTAAGATTAGACTATTTCAGAATCCTAGAAAGTGGAGACAGTAAAAACTTAGCACTTCCTGGTTGTGCAAACATTTTAATGCTTTGCTTTGACTCACTGTATACCAGGGTTGTAAGGCAATGTGCCTCAGCTCTTCATTGGAGGACCTTTCTTCTAGCTACTCTGCAGCATATGGTCCATTGCTTCCTGAGATATTACGCTGGAGTATTTTGATCAGACTAGTCATTCTAAAATTAGGTCAGAGGGATAAATAGGATTGGATGCAAGGGGTTCCATGGCTTTGTGGGATGTTCAGAGTGGCTTGGAGGGATGAAGACGGACAGCATCTGACTCACATGTCATAGACTTGTATTTTGATAGCACAGAAGAAGGTAGGTGATAAGACTGTAGGCAAAGGAGTGTGCATTTTACTGGCACAGGGAAGCATACATGTGAAATTGAATTGTTAATGTCAGAGACACTGTTGTCCTCAGAGAAGGAACTTGCGGATCTTCTTTGGCATGACTGGATGTCGTGGCTGCTCTGAGGGTATAGAACATCAGTGGCTATTTGTGAGAGACTGAGGAGAAAACAGTACCTCGATGTGGTATCTTATTGCCTAAATTGCTGAAAGCTGAAATTTGTTTTGTCTCACTCCAGCCAGCATATTTAATACTAGTAGGTTTTGCAATTAGTAACAGTATTACTGGCATTTCAGTAACAAAGCGTGTCTAGGGGGACAAGTATGTTGTAATCTTTTTTTCGTCTGTTTTGGATGGCCCTCTACTTCCATCAATTGGAGGTATCCTGTCCTTCTATTCACTTTAAAAACAAACAAATAAAAAAATAAAATACATCCAACATCCCCTCAATCCTCTTTCTCTATTTTTTCTCAACCATCTATTTTTTTTTCTCTGCTTACTCAGTTATGAAGCATGAAATCTTGATTGGATTCAGGCCCCCTTCAGAATTACATCTTGTGCTCTTGTGAATTAATTGAAAAGAGAGGGCGAGAGGGGAGGTTTTAACTCTGCTTTCTTTGTTAGGGCTTCAAATATTTGGATATGGTTTCTTGATATACATTTCTATCTCTCTCTCCATCCATATCCATGAGTGTGTCTGTGTGTATACACCCACATATATAGATACCTATCATGGATCTCTACAGGCCTAAGAGTCTGTTGGACCATGCAAAACATTATTACATGTAATGCCCTAACTGTTCTGTTTTACCGCCTTGTTATTGATGTTGCCAGTCATGAAGAGGTTTCTTTCAGCACGGTTGAATTCAGTGGCACAGTTAGTCTCTCACTGGAACTATCTGTTGTATGATCTTACCTCCAAATGTACTTAAAGTTTCATTCATTTTAATGGGGTGAATCCCATTTTATCATCTGGCCAGACTTTTCTAGCCTCAGTTCCTGAAATATTAATTCTCTTTGGGGTTTCTAAAACCTTTAAATAAATATGGGCTGCACTTTAATTAATGTGGTGTTTACCAAATCTTTATTAAAGGTGAAATCAGAGCAGACTGACTGCTAACCTTCATAGGGGTTCACTCAACAATTTTCTGTTTTGCCTTTATTCTTTGTTCACAACTCTTAAGGCAGGTTTTGGTTTACACAATTTTCCTGAATATTTGAAGCAATATACGTATCAACTTGGTCTGATATGCAGGATTTTTTTTGTGTGATATTTAGACAGCAAGACCTAGTGCTATCAAACTTCACAGCAATGGGCAAGGAACAGTAATATATGTGGGTGATATATATGCTTATATATATGCTTTTTTATTTTATTTTATTTAGTAGTGGTCATAGCATTGTTTTCTTCTTTATAATCTGCTTTGCTAGTAGCTTGTGATCTTGTCACCTTGAATGGTAACAGATAAATAGATGACCAAATTAAGTGCTGTACGGTTGGGGTTTCCCAACAAAATCCTATCTAACCTGAGCAAACAGCCAATGAGCTCTGACAGTTTCGATGTGAGGGGACAAAATCGATGCATGAGATTCATTTTAATGAGTGCATGCCTTACTGCACAGGACGCATTATACCATACAGCCTATGATACTGATCTGTATTATTGTTGTTTTTAATGCATCAAGGAGACTCCTAACAAGTGACATCTGTAAGAAACAAAAATAGACACTTGAACCAGCTAACTGATTTCCAGTAAAATATCGTTGTACAGTACGATGTTTTCACTGTGGATAAGCCTGCAAATTTTTAGAGCTGTAGATAGCCATGCAGATGCTCATTTGGTTTGTCTTCCCCAATGAGAGCAAATTTATATCTGAAAGTGACATCAGCGTTCCATCTCTGCTGTTTCACCTGGGTTGTTAAATTGTAGAGGCATATTTTAATACCAGTATGTATGTTTTCTCTTCAGACAAAGTTTATGATGAAGACCAGGAAATATTTTAGTTAGAATCAAGTGAATTTTTACTGTCTGTGATCTGATAGGTGAGCTCAGGCTGTGTGGAACATGCTCTGCTCTGATGCAGCAAGGTGGTGGATCCAAAGGCTAAATATTTTTTGAAGTAAGCAGTGGCTGTACCAAAATTTCTTTGGTTTTCTAGAAAACTTAAAGCTAGTGAATTTCTTACAAAAGTCAGAATACAGAAGAAGAGAGATTGAACTGCTTAGATATTCTTTTTCCCCAACAAAATTGCACTGAAATTGCTATTAGGTATTGTTTTTCATGGCAAAAAAAGTCTCTCAGTTTGCTAGTTCATGTTTTTTTGGTTTGAAATAAACTCTCCATGTTTTTACCATGCATTCAAACACTGTTTATGTTGAATGAGTCAAAATGTTTACTGCAGGCCACGGAGACCAACGTGATGCCATGCTTTCAGCTGGTGAAGGAGTGTGATCTGCACAGACCTGTCAACAAAAGCAGGTCAGCAGGATTGAGCAAGAAAAAAAAATCAATAAATCTTTGAATTAATCATGCAGCTGCCAGAGAGAATTATGGGTGCATGGAATGAAGAAAGCAGGTATATATCTATGGCAACTATACTCTCCTGCCTTATTGTATCCTTTTCTTTTTTTTTTTTTTACACCTGTGAAAGTTTTCTCCCCTCTACCTCCATCGGAGTGGTCCTGTCTTTATTCTGATACCATCATGGAATACTCACCACTCATTTTAAAGTGACTAATTCAATATGGATTACAAAAAGCCCTTACTGTTCTCTCTCTTCACTGCCACTTTTCTCTCTGACTTTTGTGTGCACTCAATATGAATTAATACAGGAATTTCACCTCCACATAAAACTAAGGTTGCACATCTTGTGCAGTGAAGTAGACCAAAAACAACTGCTGCTTCAGTGAACAGAGGAGTTAAAAATTCATGCCCATGCTTCTGATGTCTCAGGTGAGTGGCCATCCTCCTTGAGCCCTTCTGCAGCAGCATGGTGGTGGCTGAGTCCTGACCGAGATGGGCCTAAACCCATGGGCCAGGTCCCTCATCCTAGGGCTAGGCACCTCTGTCTCACAGGGAGCCGTGGCCAATAGACATCATTACCAAAACAGAACATTTCAAACCCTGATCTCTGAAGCTGGGCCACAGCTGGATGCAATCATGAAGAACTAAAAGCAGCTCAGGAGGGAGCAACCTGACACCAGGGACGTGTTGGAGAGGACTGTAAGGTATTATAAATTAGGAGGTGCATCCTCTTGGTATATCTTTGTGGCTTCAGCTCTAAGCTTGGGTTTCATTCTCTCTTTCTATGAAGAACTTATCCTTCATTGTGGTGCCCTGGAGGGACTCTTCTAATATAGCTTCCCCATGCAAAACTTCATTTTACTGCTGCCCTGCTTCTGGGTCTGGTAGTGAGGAAGGCTGGTGAAATTAATGCTCCAGTGTCTTTAAATCCTTACCTGCTCTAAAGACAATGCTCTCCTGTCCCTCCTCTGTGCACAGCCAAAATCTCCAGCTGCAGAACTTGGTCGTGCACCACCACAAGGATATCTTCTTGGCTGTCTGCCCAGGGATCAAGTCTGTCTCTCTTCCATCTGGGGAATAGCCTAGTACTGGATGCTCACTTTCACTGCAAATTCAAATTCATTTTCCTCTTTTATCCATAGCTTTCTTTTCAAATAGATTGTGATATTCATAAAATCCCCAAGAACAATTACCCTGCTACTTCTGGAAGGTCAGGGCAGCTCTGTGCAGGGATTATATATTCCTGCAGGGAAAACAGAGCTGACATACAGCGTTCTTTTTTTTTTTTTTTTTTTCCCCTCCATTTTCATGCCTAGTTTTTTTTTTCCTAAATGTTTTTCCATCTTCTCCATTAAAAGAGAGCACCAAATTCCTGACACACTCAGAAAATACATTTGAGTACAGCTGTGGATCTGATTTTTTAATTTTTGAACTAAGAAAGAGACAGATTATAATTTTTTGGGAGACAGAGGAATTTTTAATGCCCTTCCTTTGTAAAACGTCCTCCCCAACTGCATCTAGTTAAATATTATTGTCTAATAAACAGACATTTTACTTTAAAGAGACATAACCCATAGAAGAGTAACATATTTTCTCCTGGAATAGATATATATCTATATATTTTTCTTTTTTTTTGCCTTTTTTTTTTTTTTCTGCAAGTGATCAAGTGATCCTACAGGCACTAACTGGGTGACAATGATGGAAAAATATTTCTCTCTGCTTTTTGGACTTGCATTTGTTTTGAGCATGTAAGAATGTTTTGTCTGTACTGAGGACTGAGAGTACTCCATTTTCTCTTCTGATCTATTACAGTTTTTTACACAACATGGAGGAGAAAAACATTTATTTAAAATTAGAGAATATTTCTAACATGTAAAAGAAGAAAAAAAGGCATGAACTGAAATGCTGAAATTCACTTCTGGAAATATATAGCTATATTGTCAGTAAAACTGATCTCTTAAATATATGAAATAGGATGCAGTTTTTTTGTTTTATTTTGTTTTTAAGGATACAACTAAACAGAAATATTCCATATGAAGAAATATTGATTATAGTTACTGTGTTCTGAAAGCAAATCACTTCTGTAGATTGTTTCAGTGAAATTTCAGTGCAATTGTCCCAGCAAGTGTAACAATCTTTGTATTTATGCACAATATAATTTAAAATATTTTGAGATCTTATTGTATTTTTCTGAAATATTTTGCAATTTGTTCTAAATTATAGCAAAATAACTCAGCAACTGCTGACGTGAGTGGACAGGTCAGGAAAAAAAATATTGGGAAAAAACAGCCCCTCTCAATATATTCTATTGTATTTAAATGCATGCGCCTTGTGGAAGAATCCAGTGAAATAAGGGGATTAATGTAATTCTTTTTACTCACATAAATGTTTTTTGAATGCATAAATATACTGAATATCTTGAAATCTTTTTTTGCTGAAAACAAAACATGGATTTTCTCGGAAAAGCACTTAGAGCAAGAGAATCAAAACTGTTCTTTTCAAAGTGGATGTTTGTTATTTGCAAAAAAAAAAAAAAAGACAATTTTAGCGATGGAAAGCAAAAGTGTACCTATAAATAGGAAGTGTTTGGATATTGTATGCTGTGCCACAGCACTTTTATAGAATGAGTGAGAAAAAGAGAATCCCTCTAAGCCCCTCTAAATGTCAATTCCCAAAAAAGACTTTGTGAGTTGCTGTATGCATTTTCAGAAGGGATTTAAGAAGTTATTTACTAGATTTTGGTTTCTTTCTCTTTCACATGTAGTCTTTGTTTCTTTGTTGCATGAGCTTTGTTTGTTGATAGTACTTTGCATCTCTCTTTTTTTTTTTTTTAAGCGTTAAAAAAATTAGATATCACAAGGCCTGTAGAAAATCAGAAAAGCTTGTATTTCTGCCTGCTTTGGAATCTCTTCCCTTATGAGAAATTCAAAATCCCTTTAAGTTAATTCAATTTCTAAGCCTCATTTTGCGTAAAGGGAAATTAAAAACCAAAGAAGCTTCAAGATTTCCTGTTACTCATGGAGGCTGTCGTGAAAGCTTGGGCAGGCTCTCCTAAGCAAAGTTCTTTACTTGGGCCCATGCTTTCTGTTTCCTCCCAAGCGCTGTAACAGCAAAAGCTACGGATTAAGTGTGAAGGCGTTTTTCAGGAACATGTGGTACTTTGGTGGCAATATCTTATATTCCCATGAATAAATCCAGTACCACGTGTCCTCAGTGCTTCAGATTTATGGAGCTCTTATTACCTTGGACTGGAGCAGCCTGTGTGAGGACCTGGAAGATGAAGCTCAGTGGGAGAGGTGGGTTTGGAAAGCATTGCTTAGAAAAGTAGTCAGCTGAAAGACGATGAATTTCCCTTTGCTGTGTCATTTTCATTTAGATTTATGTTCTTATTACATTTGATACCTAAGGATAAGTTGTAAGGAAACCACAGGAACATTGGACCATAATTTGTCCATTGGACCATACATTTGTCAAATGTATGTATATTTAAACTCTGTGCAGTTTTAATCAATGAAAATTATTTGCATTTAGAATCAGAAATATCTTCCTCTTTCCTGTCTTAAAGAAGATTTTCCTTCCTTCCTTCCTTCCTCTTCACATAATTTTTATAGAAGAAAAAAAGAATCTCAGGACAAAAAATTTCCATGATTTTTGTTTGATTGCTTTGTTTTGTTATCAATTATAGCAGTGTTACTTTTTTTTTTTTTGATCATTTTGTTTTGCTTGTTTGTTTTTGATGTGCTGCTTATTTTTCACTTTTTTTTTTTTTTTATGAATTTCTGCTTTGGAAAAGGAGTACTGAATATTTTGGATTAATTTAAGTAAAACATGGATGCTAACAGACTCCATAACATTCATGTAGATTACTTTCTTTGAAACAAAATTGCCAGAACTCAGAAAAATTTTGTGTGTAACCACTAAACTGCACCATTTATCTCAGCTGCTTTTCTTAAATAAAATCAATGCTATTTTTGCATTTCCCTAATGGGAACCTATTAAGCTAAGTACACAGGCATTTTTAACCTCAGACACATTGCAGGGGCAAGTCAGTACTGGATTCAATCCAGCATATTAATGAGGAGCATTGCAATATATGATCCTGTGTCTGGGCAGCTTGGCTACTGGATTTAGAAGCACTTTGTTGATGTGTTGTGTCATGTCATGATGCCAATCTAGAGGATAATTTAAACCCTTCCATCTCTAATACTCTAACAGGTATCTCTTTGCCTGCTTGACTGTTGTTCAGAATACTTTTAATGCTTCTGTTCAGAATTCTTATCTTCTGGAGTTCACAGATGGCCATAAAAAATAAATTCTGGTTTGAAGCTTGACTTCACATGATTTCAGTTTGAACTATGAATGATCTATTAGGCCACTGTACATTTATGGCCTTTAAAGTCAATAAGGATGGGAACTGCAAAACAGTTTAGGAAAGACTGGCTGTAGGAATGTATACTATGTGAATTGAAAGGAGAGGGAAACTAGAAGAGCAGAGGAAGGAAAAGTGGTTTATATTTATTCTGATTTGGGAAGTGTATATTTGTTTGCTTGTTTTTAAGAACAAGGAATAGATACAGATTAGAATAGAACAGTAGTAAAATGTGTAGGAGAGATCAAAACCAACAGTCTGCAAGCAAAAATAAGGCTCCTTTCCCTTCTCGCACTGCAACAGGTATCTTCTTAGCTTTATATAATGTTGCCCTAGAAAGACTAGGAAGAGACTGAGGAGAAAGCAATTAGGCCAGGTCTCAGCATAATCAGCTGCCTCTCACACTTAGTCCAAATGTATCCATCTGTTCCCAGGAGAGAATGTTTCTTCCTCTTTCTAAAACAACAGGGAGAGGTCAAAACGTGACTGCTGTGGCCTGGAGGATCTTAGAATTGAGGCAGACAAGGGTTTTTTTGGTTGAAAAACTTTGAGAATTTTCATGATTAACATTTCATGTTTTCATATATATATATATATATATAATCCCCACCTCCTATTTCTCCCCTCTTCCACAAAGCCTTACACTTTTTTTGCTAGCATAAAAGTGTGAATTTAAACAGACATTTTAGTGGCGTCTCCTCCACTTCCTTACCCCTCCAAACTAAGGACATTTTAAGAAATTGCATGATGTCTGCAAATAGGAAGTGAGGATTTGTAAAGGAAGAAGGATGAGGAGAAAAAAAACAGTATACATATTCTGTTGCATTCAGTAACTGAAAGTTGAATGGAGAAGTTGGGACAAAATCAACAGTTATCTCTCTATCTGGTTGTGTTGTGGCTGGGAGATAGACAGCTACGTTGGGGAACAACACTGGATAGGGGCTGAGCAGAGCTTTCTGTGAGTTATTTCCTTTACTGATCTCTGGCAGCCCTATTCTATTGTTTTATGTGTCAGTTTGTGCTTTTTGGGTTTAATTATTTGGGAAATCTTTGACTTCTACATCTATTTTACAAATCTTAGGCAAAGGGATTAGGGTGTAATCTCCAGTCAAGTATGTGAAGGAAAAGAAGGAACTAAACATGAGTTTCTGTTCTATTTTTTTGGCAAAATTTCATCCAAAGTGACCAGCATACCTCTATTTAAACACTTCAAAAATAATAAAATTCAGTTTAAAAAATGCTGAAACTAGTACATCCCCTAAAATACTTAAACAGCATAGACTCAAGCAGTTGAATAATGAGCTGTACTATGCACTTAAAAAAGCTGATTCAGAGCTTTATTTCTTGTTGTTCTGTTGAATCATCAAGTTTCATCAATAGGGCTTAAATTGATAAAGTATTTTGGTTTGATCTTCCTTTAGTCATTATGACCCCTATCACTCGGAGATAGTTGATAACACTATTACTGCTATTCATTAGCAGGCATTGAAAATCATCATTTGCACTTATGGGGAAAGGGGTTCAACATTAAGAAATATGCCAGACACTCATGTGAAGCCCTATCTGTTGATCACTGTAAACCAATAACCATCACGGTGGCCTATAAAGCAGTTTCCAATTATTGCTCCTCTGTGCACTTCTTCAAGCATAACACTCCCAAATCCTTCAGAGAGGACACAGAAGTTTGTCCATTTTTTCTCCAAAAGGTGTCTTCAGCTGCCTCCTGGCATCTGGAGGTTTGGCCCTTGGAAATGTCAGGCTCCAAAGAAGAAACTGAATAGCCTTATATAGGCACAAGGAGTACCTAGGACTTGGGCCTTGTGATGGATTATTTTCTGGTTTATCTTTAGTTGGGCAAATTTTGGTTCTTGCAGGTAGGGGCTGAGGTGACAGCAAAGAGCATGCCCTCAAGATGTTTAGGCTCTGCTTTGTAGGCCTAGAACATGACAAATTATAGGATTTGCATTCAGATTTGTCACCTTGGATGGTGTCACCTTGGAGGGATGTTAAACTTGAATATGGGGATAATTTATGGATGGTAACATAGCATTTATACTGCGTCTTTCAGAAGGGTGAACCACCCTTGGAGGAGTGCTCAGCTGTGACAGAGCCTTTCCTGAGCTCCTACAACAATACCGGGCAGGGGTGGAAAAGGGGAGCAGAGCTGTACATGGTTCAGCATCTGTTGCAGTTGGCTGCTTCCTTCCCACTATCAAGTTTTATAACTTTTTCTTATTCCAGTGTTAGATGGAGTCACATTTGTAGATACCAAGTAAATTGTTTTGAAGAAACATTTTCATTGCTTTCTTGCTGGCGGGTTCAGCTGAAGCTTGCATCTCTGAACATCTGTCTAAACTTTGGGAAATGCCTTTATAATATGGAGAGCAAAGCAGTGGAGTAAATTTTAGTGAAGATATTTGCCAGTGTTAACAATAGAAGGGCCTATTGGCTGAAGAGTCCTGAAATGTAGCAGCTGTAGCTCAAAATAAGCAGCAGCTATCATGGCCCTCAAGTGGCCTGTGTTAGTCAAAATGTAGATGTTCTTCTGCCTAAGTGGTAGGGTAGATCAGCCCTGTTAGATATATTCACCGATGTTAGTTTCCACGTCTGTTTTTCTTGGGCCCTTGTCAAGATCCAGTATAACTGGTATATATAACTGGTATGTATAACTGATCCAGTATAACAAACTCTCATGCTGCATGAGTGTTGCATGAGCAGTCTCAGATGCCTCTGTGCATGGGTTCTCATGTAATAGCAGTGGGCATGACTCAGTTTTTCTAATAATAAGCAAGCCTCTTTTTTTGATTTTCTGTAATTAAAAGGGTGACTGTAAAGTTACTTTAGAACACTTAAGAAAGACAAAAAGCAGTCAGCCCCTTTCCCCCTCTCTCTTGGACAACAGTGCAGAATAGTCCTTGGATGTATAAACCGTTGAATTGGCAGAAACATGGAAATGCTGTTATGATAAATCACAAGTATCCTTCAGTGGCTCAAAGGATATTAAAATGTCATAGTGAAGCAAATCAACATTCTCATTCTTTACTCTTGTCTTTGAGGATACACTTTGGAAACAATGGGAAAAAAACCAGATAATTATGTCTAGGAATTAGGGGAACCTAAATATTGCTGTACAGCAGTGAACGATTAACAATATTTATCTCTCACATAAGGCTTTACACTTTTCATATATAAATCTCTTCCTGTGCAGTAAGTAGTAATTCAGTAAGCGCTATCTCTATTCTGCATATATAAAAACAGACAGTACATGAGCATGGGATAAATATCTGATCTGTCTCAAAGCTTTCGCTAGATTTAAAGTTCTGTACTTCAGCATCTTCTTGGCCCCACACTGGGCAAACTTCAGGCCACATTTTCACAATGTTTCTCATGGTAAGTTGGTGTTTTCTGTTTGACTCCTTCGATTTTGACTTTTTGAGACTTTGCTCTGAATAGAGTTATTGAATCATTAAGGTTGGAAAAGACTTTCAAGATCATCTAGTCCAACCATCACCCTACTACCAATGTCACCCACTAAACCATGTCCCTAAGCACCAAATCCAACCTTTCCTTGAACACCCCCAGGGATGGTGACTCCACCACTTCCCTGGACAACCCATTCCAATGCCTGACTACTTTCTGAGAAGAAATACCTCCGAATTTCTAACCTAAAACTAAACCTAAAAGGCAGGCAAATTAAGGAAAAGTAAAGAGGATATGCTATTTTTTGCCTTTTATTTATTTTACATGAATAACGTCAAACTAAATTTCAAGGATTTGTGAACATTGTGGAAGAATCTTGCACTCTTTGAGAGAGATTTTCTCAGCACTGTACTCTCTAAAGATGAATAAGCACTGGTTTCTGATAGCTCCTTTTGTCTGTAGCCAAAGGCCTTTTTTACTAAGGTTTAGTAGACTGGCAGAGAAACTTAAAGCCATTTAAAGTATTTGAAATTGGACTTTTGGCAAGAAGCTCTTCCTCACACACTTATTTTTTTTAATGCTTATAATTTCAGAAATGATCTAGAAAAATATTATTTTAAAATAAGATATAAAAGAGTAACTTACAGTCTAACAAATATGAACCACCCTCACAGGAAAGAAATTTTTCCTGACATCTAACCTGAACCTCCCCCGGCACAGGTTTGTGCTGTTCCCATGTGTCCTGTCATTGGTGACCAGGGAGCAGAGGCTAATGCCTCCCTCTCCACTTTCCCTCTTCAGAAAGTTGCAGAGAGCAATGAGGTCACTTCTTGGTCTCTTCTTCTCCAGACTGGACAGCTCAAGTGTTGCCAAGTGTCAGCCTCTCCTCACATGACATGCCTTCCAGCCCTTTTACCAAATTAGTTGCCCTTCTCTGGACACATTCAAGGACCTTAACGACCTTTCTGTATTGTGGAGCCCAGAGCTGCACACAATATTCAAGGTGATGCCACACCAATGCTAAACATAGTGGGAGAATCACCTCTTTTGGCTGGCTGGCTAGCTATGCTGTCTTAAATGCATCAAAATGCGGTTTGTCATCTCATTGACAGGCGACGGTACTGGCTCGTGTTGATCCTGCTTTCAAGCAGCACCCCTAGATCTCTTTCTGCTGAGCTGCTCTCTTAGATGTGAAGTAGGAAAAAGAGAAAGACAAGTTCAGCAATGTGGGCCTGAACTGAATGGTAGGCAGGTTATTCCTCAAGTAATGCTGCCAGTGCTTGCACATGGGAAGTCACAAATGACACTGTAGTTGCTTTAACTGTAGGTTTCGTATTACCATTGTTTGGTAAAGCTTTTAAAGAAACTTTGCTGATGTCAGTTAGGGAACTTGACATTTTTATCTAATTGTTTCTGATCTAGAAGATATAATTGCCTTGATTTCACACCTATTTTCCAAAATGTTGTGACTAGACAAGATCATAAAAAGCACTATAACACCTGTTGACAGAGCTGATTATGACTCTGAAAACAATGGAAGGTAAGTACCTTAGTATGTGTCAGAGGTCACTGAAAAAGCATATTCAAGGCTGCTGATGTAAAGCAGCTAGATATTCTGCTATCTGTGGATGTTTTGAAGAGCAAGCTGCTCTTTAATGGGATCCTCTTTTCATTGGACTGTCACCACTGACTGCTCTGTTATCTGTTCAATTATTATACGTTTCAAAAAATATGACTTGTTCTGAAAAATGATAGTTAAAAAAAACTGAAATGATGAAAGTTTGGAAAAATGTTGTAGCTGTTACACAATATGCTAGCTGACTTTCCTATTAAGAACCAAAGCAGCTTTTGTAGAGGGCCTATTTTATGCAAAGGCATACTTCTTTTCTTTTGCCTCAAAGGATGGATAATTTCTATTTTAAAAGGAAAGGATACACTTGACCTCCATAATCGTTTTGTGTTGGAAAGGCTGAATCACCCAGGTTTAGAACTGCTACTACCACTTCCTCTTCTACAAATGTGTGCATGCCTTTTTACAGAATATGCTGTATTGTAGTTTGTGCACAACCAGACTTCACGTTGTAAGGAAAATTTGCATTAGTTTCATACAAGGGGGAAAAAGAGGGCAGACAAGAACAATAGATTATGTGTACTGAACATTGCAGTGACACATGACAGTACCTGAAGCGGTACTGAACTGGTGCAATGTCATGCTAATATAACCTTGATGAACTCTGTGTAGTCTCCTTAATGAAAATATCATATATTTCTTCCTGAATAGAAGTCATGAAATTTTTTTTGTTTGTTTTTGTTTTTAATTTCATCAAAAAGATGCATTATAAAACTTCCATTTGTTTTAAAACTGTGGCTATTGATCAGTGTGGAAATGAATAGTGACCTCATTTTGCAAAGTTTCTCAATAATCTTCTTGTGTAACGAAAATATTTCCAGCAGTATTCTTTTCCTGCGGTTAAGCACAGGGTCTTGTATTATTGTTCGCTGCAGAATACTGATGTAGACAAGTCAGTCTCTAAGCTTCAGCAAATGAGACAGTTGCCTAGGGCAGAGACTGCCAAAAGGGGCTAAATGTCCTTGGCCACTCTCTCCGTTTTCCCACTGCATGGGAGAGTCTTGGGGGGTGTTCACAACAGCCTTCACTTCACCAGTATGTCTAGCACCAGGTATGTGCAATGCAAATTTTTGCTTTTTGTAATGTAACATAAAAGTGACCACTCCAGGTGCTCTTGTATGACGGGATGGTCTGGATCATGGATGGTC
Source organism: Anser anser (assembly GCF_964211835.1). Classification (NCBI taxonomy): domain Eukaryota; kingdom Metazoa; phylum Chordata; class Aves; order Anseriformes; family Anatidae; genus Anser; species Anser anser. Next base: position 116,305,328 of record NC_139720.1, on the reverse strand, counting down.
TAGACCACGAAAGAAATTGCTATGGACATTTTATTCTCTCCAAAGTCTCATAAGTATTATGTTCTGCAGTTCCTCTGGCAATCCTGTATTTCTTTGTCCTGCCTTTAAGGAGCAAACGCAGCATGCTGCTGCATCTCTGAGCTCAGCAACGGTCTGCCCTTTGGGAAGGGAGCTGTTGTATTGCTCTCTGCTGTGCAGGCCTTGAGAAAAATTACCTAGCGTTCCGTACTAAAGATTGAGTGCCATGGGGCTGTGACCTATGCTTGTGTGTATATAGGTAAAGGGAAGGCAGAGGAGAGAGAGATGAATAGCATTCCTATTAATTGCTCCTGCTCCTCTTTGCTGAAAAACGTCTTCTTGGAGAGGTGGTTCAGCAGTGGGTGACTGCAGCAGAATATGAATGGGGACTATATGGTCTTTATGCTACCCTTTGTAAATGGATTATTGCCTTGTGGCTGTGGTTTACTGTCACTAGCATGATCAGCTTGTAAGCAGAAGGTTGTGCCTTCCAAGCAGTTTCCTAAAAATGGAAAATCTCTCTTGTGTATGCATATTTAAAAGGGAGATACTGCTTTTATTATGCAGACAGAACACATATAAAGGTAGACGAGGGCTCCATATAACACGGTTATCTTTGAATTTTCTTTCAGACAAAGCAAGCAAGATTGGGAGCATATTTCTGTGTGGAGATTAGAGAAATGTGTGTCTCATCTAATGATAAGCAAAGGACATCTGGTTATACCATCCATCAGTCTATTGCCTAGAGCAACAGATATTCAAGTTTGACATCTCTCTCTTTTGGGAGGGGGAGGAAGGAGAGGAGAGACTGTTTTCTCAAAATACAGGAGCTGAAGTTGTTGGCTTCTTGTGAGGTTTTCCCCAAAATTATTTCTAGTTGCATTTGCTGTGTTCACTGCTTGTGAACACTACTTAAATAGATGATCATGTAATACATCCCAAAAGATTATATTAAAATAATTTGAACATTAAGAAGGTTAGAACATTATTTTTAAATATTTTTCTTGCTTTAAATTACAGAGGATTCTTTACTTGAGAAATACCTTTTTTTTTTTTTTGTTAATGTTCCAAAAATATCCTAAAAGATAAAAACATTTTATTTAGGCTTAAATATATTGGAAGTGCTCCTCTAAATTTCAACATGGGTCAGTGGATACTGATTGACCTTACTAAAATCAAGAAGAAACTTTTCCTACATGGTGATGTACAGCTGGAGCTAGTGTCAAGTACGTGATGTTTGTGAGTCACTGCCTTGAACATAGCTCCTCTCTGGGCCGTTAATAATGAGGCAAGGGTATGGCAATGTATAAAATTGGTTGTGTTGAGTTTTATGGAAGGTTGAATCAGAAATGGATATCATTAGTTTTAAGAGATTTTCTTATGAATTTTTAGTGTAAAAGCATGTCTGCACACATTGAAGAAAATTTTCAGTTGAATCTAAAATCTTCAATGCCAAGCCAGTTCTGTTCATGACAGAAACATTTCTGCAGGTCTCCGTGTTGACAGATAACTCATTTATTTCAGGTAAAATTTGTTTTCTGTCTGCCTATATCTTGGTGGAAATGGCAAATACAAGTTTGTACTTGTGCATTTAATAGAACTGAATATGGCAATGACTGATCTGATACTTTAGTAATAGATAAAATGAATCTGTAACTACGGTTTTTATTGCAACGGTGTGAATAATTGAATTTCTGTTCTGTTTGGCTACAAAACTAAATAACATAATTTTTTGGAGAACAAAACCAAAACAAGATATGAATCAAAAATACATTTTTTTCCCATTTTTTCCTCTGTGTATGGGACAGAAAAGATAGAATGCTTCCCGTGAATAACACAAAATATGTCATTCACGTTGAAGCAAAACCTTTGTTTGACCTATAAGTGTATTTTTAGCTAAAGCAATAAACTACAAAGGAATAAATTTGAAAACAATTGTTTGATTTTGTTATTTAAGACAGAGAATATCTAACTGTCTATTACATTCTTCAGAATTCAACTTTTTTCTTCTGTTCTTCCCAAAACTGCTATCAGCAAATGTCTTCCACAAGCTCAGACCAATTTCAAACCTAATTCTATTTTGAAACATACATCTCAGTTTGGTTTCTGTGCACTAGAGGGCAAGTTCTTTAGATAGATGTCTGCCTGCCTCTATTTTTACATTTTTTTTTTTTCCAATTTGTATAGCACTGATGGAATCCTTCATAATTTTCATTTGTACTATACCGAGCACCTAGCACTTTCTGTTGTGGGAACAGTTTTATAATCATATTGTGCTGTCCTATTTTGCAGATGCAAAAATTATAATAAGCAAAGAGGAGAGCAAGTCAGTGTTTTTTTTTTTTTTTTTTTTTTTTTAATTCAGTACTTATTTGCTGTGGTGCAGGGATTTATAAAATCCCCGCAGAAGATAAGTAACTTAATTTCTGGCCCTTCAGAGCTTAATTGCTGCAGTTTAAATGCAAATGTTATTATTTGTTCTATATTTAAATAAAGATTAACATTTCAATAGTAGGTGTTGCTTGAGAAGCTGGGCTTTCTTTTTTCCAGTGTCTAAAGTTACAGAAATAAGATCTTGAAGGTGAGAAAATAGGTATTGGAAGCATCCAAAATCATTACTGTTCCATGTACATTATGAAGTAATAGTTTTTCTGACTCATATTTTGTGAAAGAAGCATGGTTTTCATTTATTTTGTTTTCAGTTTGATGTGTTTTGAAATGTATGTAGTTCACTTTTCTTTTTTTTTTTCACTTACATGTTTAATCTGCTGTAAGTACAGCTTTTGTATTGACTAAGATGCTATAGAACTATAAAAAGCTGGTGCAGAATTAAATAGTGGAATACAGGTGGTGTGGAATACAGTGGAAAACAGTGGAATACAGGTTGTTAGTATGTGGTGTTGGAGGACTTTTTAAAACCTTGATAAAAAAATGAAGATAAAACCTCCTCCAGCTAGAAAAAAAAAGTGGAAAACACAAAGATAAAGGTATGCCTTTGGAGAGCTCATAGAAAGTATATGAAGTTTAGGACTAAGTAACAGATCAAGAATTAAATTAAATGACTTACAAACAAAATTCCACTTTCTGCTTAGAAACTTGCAAGCTCCAGGTCAATTTAGGAAAGTCACTGGGTTGGATGTTAGAAATGGAGAGTTTCTGAATAAACTAAAAATATCTAATTTCTAAGGGCAAATTTTTCTTCAGGCTTGTTTTCTTATTTCATCAAAAATTGTTTGCAAGGTAATAATATCTAGCGACTCTTCTATGAACTTGAAGATAGCAGTATCTAATGTGCTTACAATAAATATAAAAAGCTTAGAGGTACTTCACATTTAAGTTGTACTGTTATATTGTTGCAAATGCACAGCTATAATGGAAGTAAAAAGCTGGAACCTCCAGGGCCCTAAAAGATCCCTAAACCTTAGAAGTCTCTTGTCTGTGCAGGCATAAGCTTAGCATGCCAAAGCCTATTGCCTCTGAGGGCAGTACTCTGTGACAACAGGACACTTGGACAGATATCGGGTAGGAAGGATGGCCTTTCCTCAAAGCAAGGATTAGCTTTTTTGTGTAAACGCATGACGAACCAATCAACTTGATCATGAGAGAGGGCAACAAATCACTTCCCAGCCAAAACAGGTGAGCTCTCACTATGCTCCAGCACAGGATGATCATAAAATCATAAAGGTTGGAAAAGACCTCCAAGATCATCTGGTCCAGCCATACCCCTACCACCAATATCACCCACTAAATCATGTCCCTAAGCGCCACATCCAACCTTTCCATAAACATGATGTAACTTTGTAAGCTGAGCATGGCTTTTTATTATTTATTTTAACCACTTTTAACCACAGTTCAGCATCTGATTACAAAGTAACTGTCTTATGAGGAATGATAACCTGTTTCTAAGGCCCATTCTAATTATACACTAACCTTGAACTCTTAAATAATCTTTGTTGTGTAGTTAGAAATTAGATTCTTGTTTGAGATACCGTTATACTTTACAATATATTTTTTCTCTAGCTTTGCAGAGATATAAGGAACAGGAATGAAAGAAAGGTACATTTAAAAATGGACTAAGAAGGGGAACGGGGAAAGGAGGAATTAAAAGAAGGAAGTGAGAGAAATACAGATGAAGGTGTATTAGTAGCAGCATTTCTCCTGTGGTATCTTCTGTCCCAGAGGATCTTAAAAAGCTTTACAAAAATGTTCAAAGTAAAAATGCAAACTTCTCTGCTAACCTCTGTATGGGTAGGTGCAAAGAACTTCTACTTAAAAGCCCTACAATCCATTCTAATTCCACACTGAGTGATAGATGTCCACAAAGATTTGACCTTATCTTTTTCATCTGCAAAAATGGCCTTTATTATCCAGATCTGTTTTTCCAAAGACTTGGTACTATCACTTGGTTAGTTTGGATACGCAGAACATAGTTCTATCATCCTGGTGTTTCTTCGTGTGATTTTTTGAGTCCTGTGCAAAATATTCACATAGAGATGAAATCAAAATGAGTGACCTTATAAGTAATATCTTAGAAAACTTTGCTAATTTTGAAACTTCAGGAGAATCTCTTCCAAAAAAATCACACTGGTTACTGAAATGTATAGGGTGTCTGTCACTACTGATTAGTGTGTTGCTCTGGTCAAAAAACAGTATCTATTTGGCTTGGGTACCATGCAAACACCAAACAAAGAAAGTACTATAATCCCTGTCTCTATGGTGCGGGGTAGATGAGCGTATTAGCTAGGTCTGACTGCAGATTGCAGTGTGTTGCTTCTTGCATTAAATGAGCAGTTCAAACATTGTGTTTGCAGTTTAAGTTTCAAGAAGAAGAGTGAATGATCACCAAAAGGAGACTTTTGGGTGAACCTCTGTGTTCATCAGTCTGAGGAGGAATCTCTGAAGGATGTATGGAAGCAGGGATGAGGGCAAAAAGGAATTGCAGAGCCCAAAGGAGGACAGCGCTCCTGCAAGATGATCGTGGTATTTGACTTGAAGGTATCTAGTAAGGAGAAAAAGCAGGAGTACTAGCCCTCAGCTTTGCATGAGGGGTGTTGCAGGATGCTGATTGGAGAAAGTTGAGTTTAATGCAAGGGGAGAAGGCATTAGAGAAAGTATCTGCAGTGAGACAGTAAGAAGTAAATTCTCATGACTGCAAACTATGCAAACTATGCATTTGATTAGCTTTGAAATGAAAAGGTCTCCAGATGGAGAGAGCACTGACTTTGTAGTTTGCTAAAATGGCAGGTGACATGTAGTCACAAGTAATTAACTGTAATTCTAAAGGCTGTGCTCCCACACAGAGTGGATGGACAGAGGGTGGGCATTTTAGTGCATTCAATCTTTAAAAAAATGAAAAGTAAAAAATAAAAAAATTGCCTTCACAAAATTCAATATTTTCTTTGCTTTATAAAATCTCCTGCTTCACTGCTGTAATTGTAGGCAGTTATTTGATCTCTCATTTCTGACTTAAGAAATTCTTATCTTTATGCTTAAAATTATACCAATGTGAGTTAAGTAGACTACTGTGGTATGATCACCACTGTGTAATAGATATGCAAAGGTTAATAATGCAGATGGCCTTAAGACATCTTGAAAATCTCTTTTTAAAATGAAGTGTGGATGCCAAATGAAGTGCGGATGTCAAATTTTATCAATTCTGTTTGCTTTGATAGAGACAGTGACAACGGTATACAGGTACAGACATTAAGGAATGTGCTTACAGACTTAAATTTGACAGACTTCTCTGAGCATTGTTCCTGCATTGCAATTATGTATCTTCAGAAATATTCATGAAAAGATAAAAAATCATGAATTCATTAAAACAACTATCACTCCGGCCTTATGTTTACTACTAAGTGCAAATATAAACTAAGAAATATAGGAACACCTTTGAGCTTTTAAATCTCTGAAATTTTAGTGAAGGCAGTTCTTCAGATCTTTGTGCAACAAAATCTGTCTTCATCTAGGAGGTACTTTTTTATTTTTTGATTTATTTATTTGGTATGTGTGTAGGAAGGCTAAAAGGAGTTGTGTTTCATTAGAAAAAAAGTCATTGCTCACAGTAGAAAGCAAGGTTTACTAAACAGGTCAATGCTGAGATCGAGTTTCTTCTTTTTGACTGTGGAACCATTCTTCTACTCCTGCTAGCGCTAACTCTAAGATGACACATTATTTTCTCCCATATATCACTACTGTTATATTTTAAGAATTACTGATAACGTGGTATATGTTTTGTATTTTAAATTAGAGAAAACATTATCCTCAGGGAAAGACCTGCTTTCCTCTGCCTTTTCTTTTTCCTTTTTTTTAATTTTTATTTTTATTTTTTTTTCCCCCAGCACTAACCTTCCACTTTCTTGTTCCTGTTGATGTTGAAATGGGAGACCATAAGGATGCACTTCAGAGATACCTTGCCAACAGCTAAATCTTACTGGACAGAGTGCCAGTCTCTTCTGAAATTATAGGATTTATGGCTAGTTCTTGCAAGTTGTTCCTCTGATGTGTTGGCCTTTTTTTTTTTTTTTCCTCATTGAAAGATGTGATCTGATATGTAATTCTTTTCTGAAATTGCCTAATCTATAATAATATAAGGAATAGAGTATTAGATACATTCTAAATAAGAAGGTTTGAGTGGTATTCATAGGAATAGAAAACTACCTCTAAATATATCTTAGTTTTGGGGAAGACAATTACTTTTAAGTTAACCTGCCTGAAGGGTTTGCTTGGGAAGGTGGGTGAAGAGCTGCAAACTTCAAAACAAGTAAGGTGGAAATAGTTCCATAGAGGAACACCAAATTCAGTTTGTTAACTACAGTCTAATGCAGTGCAGATTCAAATCTTACAGTCCCTGTCCCTTTCTAGGATCAGAAGAGCCTTGAAAAGATTATTTAGAAATTTACTTCTGAAAAACATTTACTGTCAGGTAAAGTATGATTCATGCAGTTAGAATTAGACAAGACTTTCCCTTTCCCTTTCCCTGTGGAGAAACTGAGCCTGAACCTTTTGGACCAGTAGCGAACCCTTGCATATAACTGTACATCCTCACCAAGTGACATTTGTGACATTCCCTTGAAATTACTTGTATAGTGATAATGTTCTGGTCCATCTGAAAGGGAGAGGGTGCTACAGGGTAATATTATTTCTTATCATCCTCCAAGGACGTTGTCCAGCTTTGGGTCAAAGGAAGAGGTATCACGTCTGCCTTCCCAAAATTCTTCCTGCAACTGCTCTTCAGGATATTTTGTTATCATCTGTCTTTATCCATTGAAATTTTCATGGGTTGAGTGTAGATATTCAAGTACTCTTCAATACCATGAGTATTTGGCCACCTTTAGCTGAAAGGTTTGGCTCATGTTGACATTTATGTCTCAACTTTGTTTCACTATGTTGTTTACATAGATCCAGTGCCTAGATCCTGGACTAAACTTCCTGCCCTTCCTAATCACAGTGCAAACTCAATATGGCTTTGCGTTACTCCTTCCCCACGCAAGTCTCCAACCTACGCCTTGTCACCTCTGTTTCCAAGGTCTTCAGAGGCAAATGAGAGGAATACTCATTCTGCTCCCACCCTTCTGTACCCTATATACTGGCAATGAGCTACACACCTGGTTTAATCATTCTGTCCTCAGGCTGAGATGACGCAGCCAACCCAGGACTTTCATACAATTCCCTTTCACATTAATTTCTGTCTCATGTCTTAACATTGGCAGCCTCTGAAGCAATAGCAAAAAAAGGATGAATCTCCAGGAATGACATAATGTGCCCTGCTTGACCACCATTTTAGTAAATTTGACTTGAGAGTAGCTTGGGCCCATTTACTATTATTCTTGGCAAAGAAACGTGTTCTTTGACCCCTAATGCTTTGCAATCTTTCTGTTTTGTGCTTGTCATTGTTTTTGGCTAGGACAGTGTTACTTTTCTTCATAAAGGCTCACATAATCCTATGTTGTGGATTTTTGATGGGAATAGCAGTGATAATACACCAATGTTTTTAGCTGTTGCAAAGCAGTGCTTACACTGAGCCAAAGGCTTTTCTGCTTCTCATGCTGCCGTGCCAACAAAGAGGCTGGGGGTGCACCAGAAGCTGGAGGGGACACAGCCAGGGCAGCTGGCCCAGACTTACAAGAAGATGTCCCATACTATGTGGCGTCATCCTCAGCAATAAAAGCTGGGGTAAAGAAGGAGGAAGAAGGGGGGTGTTCAAAGTGATGGTGTTTGTCTTACCAAGGAACTGTTACACGAGATGAGCCTACCTGCCGATGCAAAATAGTGAATTAATTCCTTGTTTTGCGTTGCTTGCATGCACAGCTTTTGCTTTACCTAGAAAACCATCTTTACTTCAATCCATGAGTTTTCACACTTTTAACTCTCTCTTATCCCACCTGGGGATAGTGATCAAGTAGCTGTGTGGTGCTGAGCTGCCTGCTGGTTCTAAAGCACAACAGCGCTTTACCTTGTTTGTTTGTTTTGATAGCCAGATAACATACCTTACAGTTGCTGTAGACCTCTGCTACCATAATTTTTCTTTAAAAACTCTCTTAATTCCCAAAGGTATGTTAATTTTTTCCTTGGCTTCTGCTCTATTTCTTCCATGTATAATACCTGTTGATCTTTTTTTTTTTTTTGCTTACATTCGTGTCTCTGCACATCTCTTAGAGGCATCTCTTGGGAAACATTTTCTCTTTCTTCATGTTTTAGTCTTGAAATCAGTACTTGAATGTAGCTGTATTTTACAGATTGGCTATTTTGCTATAATTAAGCTTCATGAATATGAAGATTCATGTAGTATTCCCATGGTGTCCTACAGTTAGGTTTAGCAGTAAGATTTTCTCATCTCACTGTAACCCATTATCATGTCACTTTCACTAAATTGTAACACCATCAAAATTCTCAAGAAATGCAGAGTACGTACTGGCTAATTTTTGTTTTTTATTTTTTAAGCCTACATATACTGCAATGGTTGTTTAGCAGACAGTGGGGTGGGAAAAGGGAGGAAAGGGTTGACCAATATCTGAAAATCATTTTACTTACAACTTTAGAAAGAGTTTGGAATTTAATAAAGCCTATAAAAATAGATAGTGTAGTCTACTGAACAAAGCCATGGACTCTAAGTTTTGAGCCCTGATTGAATTTATAGGACTATTTCTGACTTTCTGTATGGTTGACTTGGACTGGGGCCCTTTATATCTTTTTGCCTTTGAGCAGGTTCCACCTCATGTTCTTTCTCTATTTCCTTATTTATTTATTTGTAAAACAGCGTAAGATTTTCACAGCAGGTACTGGCTTTAATTACATGTCTACACCACGCAGTGCAAGTGATGCCATTCTCAGCTAGCTTTTAGGCAGCAGTATCGTGCAAGTAGGGATTATATTGGAAAACTCAAAATATACTTCCTGGGACATTTCTGAATATGTGGAGCATAAATTTATCCTCTGCACAGGAGTGAATTAAATCTCAAGCAAAAGCATGCATGGTATCAAGTTGTCATAGGAAAAACAAAACAACAAAAAGTATTTTCCTTCTACAAAATTTTAAAAACTTCAAAGGAAAATATAACAATAAAGAAGAAAAGCATTGAGAAATAGGCTGAAAATACTGTATAACATTAAAAAAAAGGAACAGTTACATTTTTAAAAAGTGTACATACCTACACACAATTTTTAAAAAGGATGTTGTATATATTGATGGAATTGGAATTGTAGAAATTTTTATTCTGCTTTTCCATATAGAATTAGTGACTTCAAAACATGACCTTCAGAAATTGTCTTTAAACTTCTAGAGTTATCTAGCATAATAAATAAGGAATCTTTCCCACCCTCTTGCCTCCTTTTTATTTTTTTTTTCCAATAATATTTCTGACTCAAAGTATTGATATAACTTGTTAAGAGATAATTATATATGTTTCAGAATAACTTGCAGATCAGTTTTATAACTTTCATCTGGTTTATATTCCACATATAGTTTTAGCTTTCATCAGTATGCAATTTTGGTGTATGATAGGGAGGTCTCATGCTAATCAGATTTACTTATTCCCTCAAAATATAGTACAGGACATTAATTTCATGCTATTTCAAAATGTATTAGCCAAGCACCAATTCCATTCAGAATCACAGAAAGGCTGATCTGGGATTTGGAGGAAAAAAAAAATCCCTGAAAGATGGCAACATAATTTTCAGTTTTATAAAACTAGGTCTTGTCAGAAAACCTGATCTCACTCTTTCTTTTAAAATTGTTTTAAGATTCAAAAATATGCTAGACAAGAAGTACTATGATAATGGACTGTAACATTAAGTAATTAACTTACTGTCACAAAAGTGATTAAAACATTTATCAGCAGACAGAAACTACACAGAACTTTCTAAAATAGTTTTGAAAAACCACCCCAGGCCACATAATATGCTTCAAAAGTAATAAGTACCGTGAGTCTCTTCTTGGCTCAGTGTCTGTCAATATATTTATCACCTGGAAGGAAACATGAAATAGTTCTTGCTAAAAAGTATCTCATCTTGAGAGCCTACATGCTAGGCAGTGAAGGCAGGAAATCTTGTTCAGACAGGGTGGCACTTGATAATATAGGACATATTGTGCACAAGAGTGACCTAGAAGAAAGTCAGCATTGGCTCCAAACTAGGGTTGGAGCATGGCAATATTTCTCCATCATTTGGCTGTTTTAAGATAACTGAACACGAGGCTGTGAAAACAACTGTAAGAGTCAAGAAGGGAGGGGAAGAGTTCAGATGTCTGTTTCCTACTCTGTGTCTTAGGATAGCCCAATGAATGGAAGCTGTTGAAGACTTGCCAATGCTACTAGCCACCTAACAAACATTTAGAGAAAGGATTAAGAGTGGTGATCCAAATTATGCTTAACAACTACGTTTTTCTCAATAAAATAGGCTTCTTTGAACGCTTTGGCTGTTTTAACATAACAGAAGTCATGTTAGAAGCAAAGAATGTGCATATGGGCTGGAATGGGGTCTTACTTGAGGAAGGTGCTTTGGGATGGTGTGTGCGTGTAATTTGGCCTGCACTAGTGTGGTGAAACAATTAAGCTGCCATGAGAAAAAGTGAATACTAAGTAGAGAGAAGATGATAATATTTGGTATTTAGATTCAGTGACAAATGCAGCTGAATTTCATATTCTGGATGGTGAACTCTTTGAGAGAGTTTAGTAAATGATTTGGGTTCTGAAAAACTGCCCCAAAAGGAGAAACTGAAGGAGTTTCCTCTTCAGCTTCTTATTGATTATCTAGATAGAAATTATTTATTCAGAGATGGTGAGTAATACCAATAGCTAGAAGGTCTGTGAGGATAAAATGCAAAGGCTGAAGCTAGTTAACAATGTGAGTGAGAATAAATGCAAAGTTTTAACAATGAAAACAGTCCTTTAAAACTTAGCATTTATATCAAGGTGTAATGACTTGCAGAAAGATGTGCTCTAGCACAACAAGAAATTATGAGCTTGGATCACCAGGGTAAAAATATGAGCTATATTGAGACTGATGATTATTTCAGATCAGTTAAAAAAGAAGTCTCTCTTAAAAAAGAATAAATAAAGAAATAATAGTGTGCTGTCCAGGGTACTGAACATGAAAACCATTTTGTCATGCAATAGGAAAGATATTGTTAAAAAACTTAAAATGCAGCGTCAGTTTAATATAGAAGTGTACACTGAAGAAAAAAAAAAGCTGAATCACTCTCCCATCAATTAGTATATTCGCTTCTGTGCATGTTGTTTGCTGTAAGACATTCCTTTTTCCCCTCCCCCTCCTTCTCTCCAGTCTTCCCACCTTCCTCCATGAGTGAGAATATTTGCTTCTGTGTAACCATTTGTTTGTTCATTGGCCAAGCATGGCAAGAGGCATAAATTGTGCAAAAACGTAATTTCAAAATAATAGCCTTATTTCTGTCCTAGAATGAGCAACTTCTCAAGGACTGATTTTGATATATTATCCATGTCAGCTGTAAAAAAAGCTCTGTAGAGAAGAGATTGTCCAATATGTCACGCTATATTAAAAACAGTATTTTTTTTCTGATATGAACTGGTGCTCTGGAGGGGTGGAGCTGCGACTGTTCAACTCATTAAGCTCCTCTCAAGGTAAATTCCAAACTGGATTTCAGAAGTGCTGCTTATTTCTGAAAATATCCTTTTCAGACAATAATTGCTACATTTAAGTCAGAACACAGAATGAACTGTGCAGAATGTTACAGAATACAATGTTCTACAGACCTGCATTTAATTTACTGTGTCTTCTTGGGAAAGTAATAATTTTGTTCTCTTCAGAAAACAAACAAACAAAAGTAAGAAAATTTTCCTTTTCTCACTTGGGGTCATACATCAAGCATGTTTCTTAATGTTTGTTTGCATTTTAACTTTGCCATCTCTCCTTGTTTTGGGTAGCCGCAATATCAGTGAGCTCAGAGAAGGTCATGCTCTGTACATGTGTCAGGCTTGATTGTAATACCATGCTTCATTCCTAACTTTTCTTTTCCCCTGAGGACAGACAGGCAAAAAGATTACGTTTAATATCACAATTAGCTTTCCTGAAGCGATCGTGCCAGAAGAAAGATACAGCCAATTGATGGTAGAGATACTATAAAAATAAACTGTCCTGTTCTCTGAAAAAGTGTGTATAGGAAACTGTAGGAATTGTTCAGGCCATCTTTTTGCACTGAAGTACATAATAATGCAATTTAGTTCAATCTTGTCAGCTTGAGGAGGTATTTAAAATAAAATGAAATAAAATGCAGCTCCAGCTTGTTTGACAGCCCTGTGACTGATAGGGGTAAGTGACAATAGCTTTTTGCTCAATGCACACCAGGGAGTGTCTAGAAATCTTGTGGAAGAAAAGATGGAAATGCAGTGGTGTCAAGTTGGCTGGGGAGCTGAAGAGACTGGTGGTGTTGCTAAGAGATAAATGGGATGCATAGACTTCAGCCTGTGAAACAGCGAAAACAAAAGTAATTAAAATAAAATGAGGAAACGTTAAGACTTCCAATTTCTTGTTTGGGTATGATCAAGTGATTTTCTGTGGTTTATAAGGTGGCAAGGTTTCCAGTTAGAATTCTTCAGCCATATGGAATGAGTGATATATACTCTGTTCATACGTAAATACATGAAGTGTTGGTTTTGGTTGCAGGTGACCAATAGCATGAGAATATGACACAGTGGCCCATGTTTGATCTAAGTAGTTTAGATGGTTAGTAGTTGTGTATAAAGTTCAGAATAGCTGTAAAAATAAAAATAAATAAAAAATGTTGGTCTGACAGTCTGACCTCATGCCTGCTGAGTTAGTTTATCAATCTGCAGCTTAGTGAAGATATTTTCCATATGTTACTGGTATTGCTTTTTTTTTTTTGTGTGTGTGTATGTGTGGGTGTGTGAAGGCCTAAAGAAAGCAGACATTTCACCCCCAAAAGAATAGGCAAGTGAACTTAAAAGTGATTGCTACAGTATACAAATTCTAACATTTATTTCAAAGGATTTTGTTGTTCATGCTAAAATTCTAGGCCACCCAGGTAGTTTAGGTCTAGAATGTTCCTGATTTCCTGATACTTATTAAATTCAGCATGTAAATGTGCAGAGTTCTATTACAAGACTTGGTATGTGAACGAGACACCTTGGGTCCATGAATGATGTTGTTTTCCTTCTTCCTTGGATGGAAGGGGGCAAAGTTTAATATCACATAGACCTAAGTATCCATCAGAATGGAAGAGTTTGAATGAGCAGGTTTGGAACAGCTTGGAGACAGCTTAGCTTTTCAAAAATAAGGCTTAGACTGGTAAAGAGTAACTCTCAGACTAAAAGGAGATGTTCTTGTGGAGTTTTCCAAACGTATTTGAAATCTACGTGGACAGGACTATATAGCTTTCATAGATGTTTTGCAGTAACTCTGATCAGGCAACAAGTAGTTTTCCTTTCAATTTATTCATGACCGTACTTCCACTCTGCCATGTTCTCAACACATTGCAATGGAATTTGACATTGAATAACTTCTATAATCTGGTTACAACCCTAACAAATCTCTGAAGTGATTTAAACTTTTTTTTTTTCCTGAATTGCCTGCAGATATAATATAATAGCTTAAATATAATAGCTTAAATATAAAGTCTAAGCTGAAAGTTCACGTGCCAGTGGGGGTTCAGTAACATTTAATTGATAGGCTTAAATGACAACGTTTTCTGCTCTTCAGATGGCCACCACTAGAACCGTAACTGCATCTGATGTTTTATGATGTTCATGATAAGATATATTAATAGAAAAGGTCTGACAAGGGTCTTGAAAATATGTGTCTAAAAACAACTGCCTGAACAAAATGCAACTTCTTGAAGATGTAGCATTGGCCAGAGAGATAAAATTTTTTTGGTATTTATAGGTGCTTTGATTACACCACTGTTTTCTTGGACTTTATGATGGAAAAAATGGCTATCACCTTCTAGAGAAAACTGATGTTTGCCGAGTTGTTAACACAAACAGCTTCATAAGGCTGGCTGTTTGTCATTTGAGACAGTGAAGATTGTCATTGGTGTCAGAAAGAACGGTATTATGCCAAACACAATGGGCTGGGCAGGGGTGGGGGCAATGGCTCACAGGCCACTGAAACGTGGACTAATGATCAGTCTGTGCCTTCCCTTCTCTGCTGCCATTGTGGTACTGGTGTTGAGATAATTTAATGATGGCAAGGGATGAAAGATACCAAGGAAAATGGGTGGGAGGGAGTCTTTTCTCTGAGAAATGTAAGGAAGATGTGGGAAGGATGGTCCTGGAGCTGGGGGCCTTCTTTGGAGTGATGCAGTGTCAGTGTGCAGTAGGAAGAGAATAAGGTGCACTGGCTGAAGGACATGACTTGGGACTCTTGGGAAGATATGTCATGAGAGTGCATAATGGGTTGATTTTATCACATAAAATTTTGGACCATGCCTTGTTGGAGGAAGGGGCTTGGCTCTCCCTATGTATGCATATGTGGTACTTGCTCCTTTCTGTTTTTCCTTTTGCAGTGCATAGGATAATGGTATCAGAAATAATTATCCCTGATGAGATATTAATATTAGCAGAATAGTTTAACAGATCGCCTATTTGTACTTTGGTATTTCTGGGAAGTCAACGAGATTCACTCTCACTGACAAATACTCATATAAATTCACCCATAAATCCACAACACTCTTATTTTCTACCATCAGTTCAGTCAGTATACTTTATTTACCTGATAGTTGGCCCTTTTTTTCCCACAGTTAACCTTGTCTGTCTTACTCAACTCTTTCCATATGAAGTACGTTTGAAAGCTGATTTATTCTGTACTGAATAGGGAGTACATGGAGGCTCCAATTCTATGCATCATCCAGAGTCTTTTTATTAAATCAGCCATGTACATCAATAATCAAAAGAAAGACAATTTTTCCAAATCTATGGATTACTCATCTGAGTCCCCAGCTATGTAATCTAGTCTCTGTTAATCTAGTCTCTGTTCAATTTACCAGGAACCCATTGCCTTTGAAGCAAAGAATACTTTCCCAGTTCAACATGTTTAATATTACCCTTTCTACTTATCCACAGCACTGTGTAAAATATAAAATACACTTTGCCCTTTAAAATGGGTTTTCTTTAGCTTGGCTATCATTATGTTTCTTCATGAACCTATTTGTATTTATCCCTACTAATTAATATGGCAGTGGCTTATGCCCAGACATACCATGTTTACCAGGTAAGACATTAATGTGCCCATGTTAGACAGAGAACAATGTAAGTAATTCAGTGATATCAAATAAATAACTTCTGTGTGGCTTTGCTGATTTAAGAATACCACCTTTCTTTCATTTTTTCTGTTATGGCCTAAAAAGGGTATGATACCTCACTTCCTTAATCTGCTTTAAATCTGGTCTGAGATTTAAACCAAATTTTAGTGTCACATATATATATTTTCACTACAGCCTTCCTATATTAACTGCAAGCAACATAACCCATGTAGAAGAATTTTCCTCCTTCTCCTTCCCCCACAAACAAGCTCTCCTGTGGCAATTAGTCAGTGGTTAGGTGCTTGTATGGATGACTTTTGGTAACAAGCCTTTGGAACCCTATGGCTGTGAACATTTCTAATACACTCTAACTTAGAAGAGGATGCCATGAAGTGGAAGATTAAATCTTAATTTGAGCATGACTCGGACTTTGTCTTCCAAACCTTTTGCACAGAAAGTGTAACTGAAATTCTGTTTGTACTTCCCAGAGAAGTTATATCTTTACCCACAATTATTCTGTTTTAACCTTGAGGAGCAAATGAGCCAAATATATATATATCTTCATGAAAAATCTCCATGAAAGAACATCTGATGATAATAATAATAATTATTGTTTTTCTGAGACAGGGCTCATAATTGAGTCTTGATAGGCAGCAAGTGAGTCAGCAGAAACCTTATTCATCTTTTCCTGGAATAGGTGCCTCACCTTTCACAAAGGACCTTAATTTATTTCATCCTGCTGGAAAGCTCTCTGCTCAGGTTGCTTTTTGTTCTCCAGGACAAAAGTAGCTAGTTGTTTTTCTTTATCTAAGCACACTTCTGCTTATAATCCCTCCCTCCCTCCCTCCCTCCAAACAAAAATCCACCACTACCACCAAAACAACAACAACAAAAAAAGCAACCTTTAATATGTAATATTTTATAGCAGTGAATAGTGTGAAATGCTGATCATGGGGAAAGTGTCATCATCTGGTTCAGAGCAACTCAGATGATCCGAGCTCAGTTCCCATCTTTCCTACTGGTCTTCTCTATGACCTTTAGATAGCTAGTTAAATAAATTGGACACAAGTAGCTAACACCCCTTCAGCTATTTTGGAAATCTTGCTGGGTGCCAGCTTGTATCACTAGGTGCAAAATATGATAATGTTCCTGAAAATGTTGGCCACCATCATGTCTGATCTCTCTGGTTGTTCCTGTCATGCAAGTGGTAGCTACTAACAAGTGGAATGAAAAATGACTCTGTTCTACATTTCCTATATCTAATTATTTCATTTTCTTTTCTGAAAACAGACAGGGGAATGAAAAGCTTCTTGTGTGTGACAGTGGACTAGTTTATAATGAAGCAAGTTTTTGAAAATACCTTAGATTTTTGACATTTCTTCCAGAGAATGGCATATTAAAATGCTACTAGCTGGCTGGGAAATGTAAGTACTGTATTTGTCAGAAATTTCTTCAGGAACCTGGCAGAACAATGGTGCAATATATGACAAAGTACGATTAGTAACATCAATAACTTTATATTAGCTGTTATACTGGTGTCTGTTTTAGAACAGTTATTACAAGAGTGAATTGGCAAGGCAGCAGCTCTTCAATTTAACTTTCACCTTCATCCAGTCTTGCTGGTAAAACTCTCTCTTTCAAGTAATGTTTTCTCCTCCCTGTTCCTCTTGTGTGATGCCTATTAGTACTACCTGTACCTGTTGCAAAATTTACCTATGTACTAATTTTTGCAGGCCATAAAAGAAATACGAATTTCTTCGGACATTTTTAGAACCTCTATGTTCTTCATCATTACCAAAGCTCTAGGTGGAAGATAAAAATGGAAGAAAATGTTAAAAGACAAGGGAAGCAAGCAGATTAATTCTTTATAAAAGAGAGGCAATTAAATGGTTATACTTGAAGAACATGTTTTACGTTTGTCACCTCTACCAGACTCCCTTTTGATATTAAAAAAATATTGTAGTTAAAAAGACAGCTTTCCTTTGCTACCCTTCCCCTGTGGTAGTCACTGTAAAACTTGTTCTTTTGGTTCATTTTCCTTCTCACTTCACTTTTTTTCTCTGTGCATTTCTAATATGCATCTTCTAAAGAAGCTGTATTACAGGCTGGCAAGAAGCCTTTGGTTCCTCTTAATAAAATATCCGAAGCCAGCTGATGGGGCTGTGCTAAGTAATTACCCTGGACTCAGTGTGACTGGTCAGACAGCAAGGAGGTGTAAGGAGTAAGAAGTATCCCCTCCTGCTCTTCCTTCAACTGGAGTGAAGGTCTGCAATGGGCAGTGCTGAAGGGAGGAAGGGTCCAAGGGAACAGTCAAACTCTGAGGTTTCTCTATGTAGCGTAAGAGAAAAAATATGTGAGGAGGTATGAGGGAAAAAAAGATCTATCAGCTTACTAGGGCAGGTGAGTGCCTTTTATTTCTGAAGGTGGGGTTAGTGGCTAGTTGTAAATGTCCTTTGACTTCAGGGGAGACATAATACCATCCTATTTTTCTTGCTTAAACACTGTAATTGGTTTGCAAGGATACTTACTCTTGAGTGCTGGAAACTCTCTTTGCTAACAGTGACCCTCATTCCCATACACACTTTGGCTGAAATAAGTTGGTTTCTATAAAAAAAGGTGATATATCCATCTATAGTGCCAAGCAAGATTGGTCTCAACTGTCTTTCCACTTCAGCTTCCAGAAAAAACACTCCTTTTACATACAATAGGTATAGACCAGTGCAGAGATGAGCAACACAGTCTGAGCTCAAAACTATTGAAATCCTTTACAAACCATCTTCTTACCACATGTTGAAATATATCGGTTACAGCTTCTATTTGGGATGATCGTCAGAGTTTGAAAGTTAAGACTAGCAGTAACTGACATATTTAGTTGTAAGGCAAAACCAAATAGCTCATTGTATCACTCCTTGCAACCATGTACATATTCCAAGAGGGAATATCTTTGTTTCCTGCAATCCCTTAGCATAAAATGGAAGAAACAAATATAACAGAATGACAGTCTCTTCAACCAGTAAGTCATACCAGGGCATCAGTCACAGCTTTGAGAATAGGAACTTCTTCAAGAAGGATTTCTACTCATTTGGGTTGTTAGTAATTTAAAAACTAACTAAAACGACAAAAATGTTCCTCATTCCTTTGCCTTAATTTGGTGGGGGTATTAAAAATGGTGTAGCTAAGAAAAAACAAACAAAAAACTGGTCTCTGACTGCTCTGCATATTCCCCCCTGCTGCCTCCTGCACATGCCAACAACATGTCTTGGTAAGGTAGCTCATTTTATCTGACTGGTGTACCCCAAATACCTGAATATGTAACAAACCAACCAACCATGTCTTTTTCTCAGACTACTCATATCCTTAAATAGAGTCAGCACACAGCAGCAGAAGCATTTATGCAGGACATAATGCAGAGCAGGGACAGTAGCGGTGGGTAGTGCCAAGAGGCCAGTGCAGGTCTGAGACTAAGGAATTGGGTCTTAGGGTAGGAAACCCCGCTGTGAAGAGTGGAGAAAACCACAGCTTGGCTGCATGCATGGGATGAGGGTTAGTGAATCCCAGCAGCCAGAGGCATCTTGGCACACAGGAAAGCCATGAGGGAGTGTTGAACTTGAACTTTCTGGATTTCCCACAATTTTTAATAACTGCCTTCATATAGTGTATGTGTAAGTAACTAAGGAATGTTTTTCCTCTCATTCACTTCATTTTAATTTTAAGAGGAAAACAAATACCCTTTAACTTGAATACCCTCAGGACAGTCTTCATGGATAGTGTTTAATAAGGAAAGTTGTCACAGAACATTAATAAAACAAAGCTTTAATAGCGTTACCTTGGATCAGTCTTTGAAAGAAGAGAAGTTGGCAGTGAAATTACATTGGTCATCTATCTTTTCAGTCACTGGAAAAGATATTTCCCTCACAGCTGAGTCAGAACCAAGGAAGGGGAATATATGCTTTAATATTGGAGGAACAATTTGTTTAGTTTGCTCAGCAAAGAAGTTAGTGTTCTGGCTCAGTCAGCAAAAACCAGTTCATAAATACTTGTGGTGAGTCCATGTGAGTTTTGCTTAGAAGAGTAAAGGAAGATTTAACTGTGCTCTGCTTCCCTGGAAATAACAATTATTTGTACATGTTACTTGGTTGGTGATCTCCTGTTTTCTCTGGTCCTATTATTTTGTCCCATAACAAACTGAAATTCATTCGTATTTTCATGTCATTTAAACATTTTGTTACATATTCAGAATTGAGATGACCAGTCACATTTCACCATTTGCATTAGGTTGGCTCAATTTAGGCTTTATGGATGCTGTATCTTTATAAATAGTCCAATCGGAAAAGGTAAAGAAAGTTAATCTAAAATGGTCTCTAAACAAGTTTTCATTAGATATAGCAAAGAATTTTATTGTACTGCAAGCAAAGTTTTTGATTGTATATTTCAATTCATACTTTATCAGCGCATTAGCTTTGGTTTTAGTATTCATGCTCTTAAAAAAAAAACCAAACTTTGCATAACAATCTGAAAGTTCAATTTGTGCACCATAACTTGCAGTCCATTTGCCACAGAATCATTTTGTTTTCTCAACAGTTGTTTGACTTGTAGCACAGCTTGTAGTGGTGAGACTATAAAATGTGTGTGTATAACTTCTGTAGTAAAAGTGAGCTTTTTTCATTTTTGTAAGCTGAGATACATTGTTGAAATTCTTGTAAAGGAACCAGACGGTGGCTGCTTATTTCCCAGATGGTTTATTCATCAAACAGATTATGGTGCCTTTCTTTTTTTTTTTTTTTTTCCCTAGCCAGTGGGATTCCCTGACTTCTGCTGCATGCATTACATGGGATAGAAGTATTAAAAAAAAAAAAAGATATGGTACCCTTTTACTTCAAAAGATACATAAAGTTATCTTTATAAAAACATAGTGTGTTATTTGGTGAGCCCCAGCACTAGAATATAAATTAAGTTTTATCACATGCAACTCAGGTGCAGGAATTGAGCAGCACAAATCTCATGCAACTTGAATGAGATTCATACTCTAAAAGCAAACTTTAACTTCCTTTTACATGGCACATTGCTGTTACTGTATAAGCTCTTTTTCTAAGATGGTCATATTGATGCCTTTGTATTATATACATACATTTTCCCATCCTGCCAGTTCTATGTTTAAAACACCACCATCACCACCACCACCACCAAATCATAGAATCATAGAATATCCCGAGTTGGAAGGGACCCATAAGGATCATCAAGTCCAACTCCTGGCACTGCACAGGTCTGCCCAAAAGTTTAGGCCATGTGACTAAGTGCAAAGACCAATCTCTTCTTAAATTCAGACAGGCTTGGTGCAGTGACTCCTTCACTGGGGAGCCTGTTCCAGTGTGCGACCACCCTCTCGGTGAAGAACCTCTTCCTGATGTCTAGTTTAAACTTCCCCTGCCTCAGCTTAACACCGTTCCCGTGGGTCCTATCACTGGTGATAACGGAGAATAGGTACCTGCCTCTCCACTCCCCCTCGCGAGGAAGTTGTAGACTGCGATGAGGTCTCCCCTCAGCCTCCTCTTCTCCAGGCTGAACAGGCCCAGTGCCCTCAGCCGCTCCTCATATGTCTTCCCCTCTAGGCCCTTCACCATCTTCGTCACCCTCCTCCGGACCCTCTCCAACAGTTTAATGTCCTTTTTGTACTGTGGTGCCCAGAACTGCACACAGTACTCGAGGTGAGGCCGCACCAGCGCAGAGTAGAGCGGGACAATCACTTCCCTCGACCGACTAGCAATGCCGTGCTTGATGAATCCCAGGATACGGTTGGCCCTCCTGGCTGCCAGGGCACACTGCTGGCTCATATTCAACTTGCTATCAACCACAACCCCCAGATCCCTCTCTGCGGGTCTGCTCTCCAGCGTCTCGTTGCCCAGTCTGTACGTATAGCCAGGGTTGCTCCGTCCCAGGTGCAGGACCCGGCACTTGCTTTTGTTAAACTTCATGCGGTTGGTGACTGCCCAGCTCTCCAATCTGTCCAGATCTCTCCGCAAGGCCTTTCCACCCTCATCCGAGTCCACAACTCCTCCAAGTTTGGTTTTGTCGGCAAATTTGCTTGAAACACCTTCTAGTCCTACATCCAAATCATTTATAAAAATATTGAAGAGGACTGGCCCTAAAATGGAGCCTTGAGGGACCCCACTAGTGACCATCCACCAGCCAGATGTGGCCCCATTTACTACAACCCTTTGAGCCCTGCCTGTCAACCAATTGCTCACCCATCGTATGATGTTTTTGTTTAGCTGTATGCTGGACATTTTGTCCAGTAGGATCCTATGGGAAACCGTGTCAAAAGCTTTGCTGAAGTCCAAAAAGATCACATCAGCTGGTTTCCCTTGATCGACTAGATGGGTGATCTTATCATAAAAAGAAATCAAATTTGTTAGGCAGGACCTACCTCTCATGAACCCATGTTGACTGGGACCAATGACTGCATTGTCCCCCAGGTGCGCTTCAATAACTTCAAGGATCATCCTCTCCATAATTTTACCAGGCACTGACGTGAGACTGACAGGCCCGTAATTGCTAGGGTCTTCTTTCTTACCCTTCTTGAAAATTGGCACAACATTTGCCAGCTTCCAGTCCAATGGGACCTCTCCAGATTCCCAAGATCATTGAAAAATAATTGAGAGATGTCCCGCGATGATGTCAGCCAGCTCTTTAAGCACCCTGGGATGAATTCCATCCGGACCCATGGACTTGTATGAATCCAGGTGGAGCAGCAAATCCTGCACACGTTCAGGCGACCCTGAACGTTGGGAGTTTGTCATTCCCACCGTCATATCTCCGTTTTTTCCTTATGGGCTTCTACAATTAAAATTTCTCCTCTTGGACAAAAGTGGAATATTCTTAAAGTTGTTCTGAAAGCCATTCAAGAATACTATTCAAGTGTTGTTTAGCATGTAATTAATGATGCAGACTTCTGTGGAAGCAATGATGGAACAGTTCTGATCCTCTGGGCATCTTCCTTTGAAAAACTAAAACATACAAGAGCAGAATAGAAATAGAGTGTTATAATCAAAAATGCACACAGAAGAGATGCTTTTGGGTTATCCCATCTAACAAGTTTGTCATACTTACTTGAGGTTTATTGAGTAGAGTGTTATTTTGATTAGAGTAGAACAGTTCAGTTGGAAGTGACCTTCATAAATTATCCAGTCCAACTGTCTGACCACTTCATGGATAACCAAAGGTTAAAGTATATTACTGAGGGCATTATCCAAACATGTCTAGAACACTGACAGGCATGAGACATCAAACACCTGCACAGATAGCCTCTCCCACTATTATACCACTGTCACAGTAAAGAAATTTTTCTTAATGTCCAGTCTGAAACTCCCCCGAACCTCCCCTGGCACTGTTTTGTGACATTTCCATGTATCTTGTTTCCTCTTCTCCTCAGGAAGTTGCAGAAAGCAATGAGGTCACATCTCAGCTTCCTTTTCTGCAGACTAAACAACCCGAGTGTCCTCCCCTATCCTCATAAGACATGCCTTCCAGCTCCTATAGCAGCTTTGTTGCCCTCTTCTGGATGCTTTCAAATACCTTAACATCTTTTCTATATTGTGGAGCCGAGATATTAAACTATTCCTGTGTAGATCTAATGAACGGCATCTCAAATCTGTGCTTCAGCTTGAAGACCTTGTCTAAAACCTTAATTAGGGAAACAAAATAAACAAACAACAACAACAAAACAAGGCAGATGTCAAAGAACTCAAAAGTAATCAGAGATCTTTTTACCACTTTGTTAATAGATATTGAGTTATCAGCAAGCAGTTGTACTAATGTAGTGATACAGTACAAAAAGAAATGAAGTCCAGGTATAGATGTACAGATGCTTCAAATTGCTATACATCAGTACCAAGGTTAAGTAACTCTAAAAACCCTAGCTTTGAAATTTTCCACACTTATATGCACATTAATCATTTGACTAGGAAAATCCTTAGGAGCCAAAGATGGAGAGTGCCAAGTGTAATTAAGCGTGTGTAATTAAATATCGTTAAGAGTACGGTTTTACAACTAGACAGAAATTCCTTTTCTTCTGTGACAATAAGGAAAATGCTTCCCCCCCCCCAGATTTTTGTTGAAAATGAGAAAAGTGAAACTACTAGCATATTTATTTTATTCCATTTAAAGCATGGCTGAAGTGAAATATATCTTGCAGTTATTATGAATATAGTTTAAAAAAATACAGCTCTCTGACCTTGTTGCTATACCTTGTGGCTGGCTGAAGGGTGCTCCCAAGTGTTCAGGTAGTGAATAATATTGCAAGGACAAATTCCTGTTGCTGTTTGCTGGGCAGAAGCTTGACTTGATTTAGTGTCTCAGCTCCACTGGTACAGATGTTCCACCTTAAGAAACAAGGGACAGTTAGATTTCAGTTCACCACCTGATTAAAATAGCTTTCTATCCTATTAATAAATATAACCTTGATTCTACACCCTTCTTCTCTTTGTTTAGAAATTTCCTTAATAGCCACATACACATACCTAAATACACGAAGGTGCCAGCACCTTGCAGTTATGATCTTGCTAAATTGTTGCAGCCTTCTATTACTGCACAGGCTTTGCTTCTTCAGCCACTTTTAATGCTTTCTGTTTCTTTTTTATTACTATTTTGTTATTTTCTCCAGCTGCAGAAAACTATAGCTCTGTCTTGCTGCAGTAGTAATGGCTCTGCTTGCCCATTACTGCATGGCTGCACAGGGTGCAGTTCTGGAGTTGTTCTCCTTCCCTGTCAGGAGAAGCTGGAAGATACACCTGGCAACCTGACACATTCCATCTACCCACAGCTCCTCTACACTAAATGCATTCATAGCCTTGGCTTTCAAGCCTAGCTTGAAAGTAACAGTAAGGATCTTTGTATGTGACTTTCACAGCTACCGTTCTTCTCCTTATGTCTACTTCATACATATTAACTTCTGATACTGCAGCCTACAAGAAACTTTTGGAACTCCTCCATCAAGACCATTCATGGCTGTTTCAAGCCTCCTAATATGCACAGCCTCATAATTTTCATCCAAATCTTGTGATGTTGAATTTTTTTTTTCCTCTTTACCATCTCTTCTAGGGTTTTTAGAGGCTCTGGTCTTTAAGAGGTCAGTATGGAAGAAGGAAATACTATGAAGCACCTAGTACATATTGCTCTGGGAAAAGACTAGAGGATGTAACTAATGGATACTCGGAAGATAAAAGATTAAAATATCACCTACAGTCAAAGCTAATCTCACTTTTTCAGGGGAAGCCTGTCTCATGGTTACCATATATTTCAGGCCTTGTAAAAGCTGCTTCATGCAATGCAAGTGATGCTACATGTTCTTGAGTTTATTCATGTTCTCTTTACTTCTATGGCATGATAGAAAAACCTTCCCCTTTTCAGTTGCTGTGAAAACCACTGTCTATGAATTGTGAAAGGGAGTGGTAGAAACAGTGCTTAGTAGCTTTGTATCAGACAAAAAGACTGGCAGTAGGAGAACCGTCCAACTATAATGCTGTCCATGGCACATGGTTAATACTTGATTTACTAGCAATACTGAAAATTTGTTACTTTAAAGATGCTGCCATAAAGAGAGGAAGTTTTTTCTGAGACATTATACTTCTAAAAGAAATGGGAGATTATCTGCTGCTGCTTCTTTTAAGGTAAGCAGCCATATTTTATGATGGGACTTGTTCATATTTTCTTAGGACTTCGATAGTATCCTAAGTTCTTTCAACTGCTGTAGGGTTATACGTGTCATTACCAGTAAACTTAAATCAGTTACTGATACGCCTTATCCCCAACATTCAAATCTTATGTTAACTGCTGGGAAATTCATCAGTCTGTTTTTCAGGTTTGTTGCTTTGACTCATTATTTGGGAAAAAATAATTAAAAAAAGAAGTTGGAAGAAGGGAGGGATGGTTAGAGGGTTGATGAAAGAAATTGTGCTGGAAAGAGTTAAAGGAAAACAGAGGACATCTTCACATAAATGGTTGTTTGGACCTTGGCCTTCAGACATATTAAATCACTGATTGCATTCCTGGGGCAAAGCAGGCTTGATCTATTTCATGCTGCCTAGCACCTTGTTACAAGATGTGTTAAGTCTATAATGTCAGAAGGATATATTGATATAAACACTTGTATTTATTTATTTTTTTCTCTATTCACAACTTTATTAAATATATATATATATATATTAGAAATATCTGGGAGACTGGTACAGGTCAGTCTCAGTGATGCAACTTAGCCCTGCTCTGCAGCTGGGACTTTGGGAAAATGAGCAAGCTGTGACTTGAATACTTCAGTCTGTTTTTCTGTTTTTGTTAAGGTCCTAGAAAATCTTTTTTTTTTTTTTTCCAAATGGAATTAAAATAGCAGGTTGATAATTGGCAACGGATGGATAACAATATGTATAAATCTCTCGAAGTGCATAGTTTTTACTCTGGATACCTTACTCTACAACTCAGTCCACCCACAGGTGACCCTTACCCAACCCACTTCCCAATGCTATCCCCAAAGATTGGGAGTAAGGGAAGATTTGTGCAACATAAAGACTAAAATATCCAGGTTTAGATGGGAGGGGATTGGGAAGAATACTCCAGCATCTTTGCATAAAGAAGGTCTTGCCTGCAGCCTCTTCTGTTTTCCATGCCTGCTTAACTGGGCTAACAGCACTGATGGTTCTCTGCAGCTCCCACCCTGTAGGCTCTGATCTGGCTCAGATGCTGCTTTTGACTAAAGCCTAGTAGCTGCAATAAATATAAACCAATTTGTGCAATAGCTTAGCAATATGGAGCAGTGCCCACAAGGGAAGCTGCCTGTGAGCCGAACAGCGTTTGAGACAGACTTTCTAGGGAAGGGTGGCCTTTCTTGTGGCATCTCACCCCTCTTTCTCACCAAGCTCTGTAAGATGCAGCCTGATTTTAAAAGAAGGTATGTTCATCTTGGAGAAGCTGGGGGAAGAAATTGCTGTATTCCTTTAAAAGCATAAAAATAAAAAGGCTGTTCATTTCTTTCATATTTTTCCTAGCCTGTAATTATTCCTAATCAAACTACAACAAACAGTAAACACTAAAAATGAAATAAACGCACTGACAGTTTGCCAATAACGAGCAGAAAATGTTCCATCTGTCTAGCAGTGAGTAAAATGTGTGTAATTACTGCTCATTTTTCTTCTAATTGCTGAGTTATTAGTTTAAAGCTTACGCACAACTGGTGAACAGTGCCGACTACCCATTCTCTAATTACAGCCCCTGCTTTGCTGTGCTGAAATCAAGAAAAGCAAAAAGCAGAAAATTTGCATTTTAAAAGAGTTGTCTGAATTAACCCCTCTGGTAAAAGCATCTTTTCAATATTGGCCTTGCTGGTCAGATCCTTGGCTGACAGAAATCAGCATCTAGGTATATCAGCTGAAGATTTGTCTCTCAGTGGAATTATCACCACTCCTTTTTTTCCTATTTTTTCAAGTCTACATTTTAATTTCTAATTTAGAGAAGATTAAATGCTCTGAAATTTATGGTAGGTCAAGGGAAGTAATTCCAATGAGGAAGCAAAAATATGGTAGCCACGAGTTAGTAGTACTTGCCTTACTTTGTGCTTCTTTTTCTTTATCTGATTATCTCAAAGTGGGTCAGATGACGGTATGTCTTATGTTTCAGTCTGCACTAAGATAGCTGAGCTGTCTTTATTTGCCCTGGGAAGGCTAAGTCATTTAGAACCAGGGTGTGCCTGAGGTGGCAGATCTGTGGTCACACAGTCCTGGCCACCTTTTGTCCATCAGGTTTCAGATGGCATCTCGCCACAGGGGCTCTGAAGTCCATGAGGGTTAACTTACCTTGTTTGAGTGTGGTTCAGTATAAGAGGTGAAGGACAGAAAACAGACCGGATTTTGCTCATTTGCAGAATCCTGGAGATGTTATTGCACGGGATTTTGGCTCTTAAAAACAATGGTAAAAAATACAGAATGGTGATAGAAAGAAGATTAAGGAAGCTGAACAACAGAGCTGTCAACCTAGCAGTTTCTGGGATCACAACTCAAAGGGATCTTAGCGTGGCACCAAAGCAAGGCAGACGTAATGGCCTGTAGACTGAACTTCACAGCATGGGATCCACACTTCTACCGGCGGATATTTATGGGTTCACAAATGGGAAAAGATTGAAAAACTGGTGTGGTAGGTTCTCATAGGAAACCCTTAGCTACATGCTAAGGTGTTGGTGTTTAGAAGCAGGATGAAGCCACAGATGCAAGTCATGAAATGAAATGCTAGAAAAATTGGAAAAAAGTATAACAGGACAGAATTCATTTTTCTGGGTGAGCACTGTGTTGGTATGGTTTAGGTGGTAAAATCTCCCACTCCAAAATCACAGCACTTAGTCCTATCAGCAGTACCTCTGTGTGGATTACCCATATCTACAGAGTAGTTGAGATGCCCCTAGCCTGCTTCAATGGTGGTTATATCCTAGTTGGAGCAGTGGCAAAAACCCTCGCAGAAGCTTAGTAGGTGTGAAGGCTTCCTATTGTCTTGGCCTGATTTTTGGCTGCAGGTGAACCACTCAGTTTAAAACCTTCTGTTTTAATTTGCCCATAAAATAAAATAAAAACTCACTTTTCTCTAGCTAGTGTTATTTCTGGTGAACAAGATGTGAGGAAACTCTGGGTGGAATCCAAATGGTATAAACTATGAAGAAAATACAACTAGCCGTTGTGCCTCGATAAAAGGTTTGTTTCATAGTTTTTAGTCCAGATCTTCCAATACAGGCCATCCGTTTCTAAAGAAAGGAGAAGAAGGGATGTACCACCCACGTTCACATTCATTGAAGAATTAGGTCAATAAAAAAATATTGAAGAGAAATTATGCATTAAAAAAAGTTAGAATTTGGGCACTATATTTAAGGGGTTATCTTAGATTTAAAAAGAACGATGAACTGTGTGAAGTACTAATTACCTGGGATAAGCAGTCAACAACAACAAAAACAACAACAAAAACACAATTTTGTTTTTGCTTTAGCTGTAGCTTCAGACTTTAGAAAGCATTTGCACATTTGCTTGCCCAGGAAGACGTCTGAGGAGAAAAACGGTTGTCTTTGATACTGGTAGATGTGAATGCACAGCAGCCTTGCCTTGGTGTGCCTGTGTAACTCTCGCAAATGTCAGTGACAAATGTTTAACTAAAGAGGAGGAGGGGAAAGGTTCTGTACATTCATCTGGTTTTAAGAAACAAAAGCATCCAGGAATCACACCAAAACAAAACAAAACAAAAACACCCCAAACCAACCAACCAATAACAACAAAAAAGAAACAAACCCAACCCTTTTCAAGGATGCACTGCTTTGGCAGAGAGCAGGGTGGTTCTGGTGATGGTTTAACCTTGTCATGGGACCAGAAGTGCACATAGTGAGAGGTTGGGATTTGAGGAAAAGGATGGAAGAACAATAAAAATTTATTTAAGCATTTTTGCTCTGTGGCTAGAGAACTGAAGATTTCCTCCTGCTTTTCAGTTCTGAATAAATGTATTTTTTTCATGGTCTCATGCATATTATGCATAATCCTTTAGATATGCTTGCCAGCTGTGTAGTAGAGATAGGGGCTGCTGGGACTTTGCTACTTTAAAAATGGTGGAGATACTTCACCAAAAAAAGAGCTGAAATGAAATAATTATTTGCATAATCTTTCTAGAGTCACCTAGATTTCTTGAAAGCAGCTTAACATGTTTGGAATAATCTATTAGGGAAATATTTAGGGAAAAATACTTTTCCTTCTGACCATATGCATTTGATTTTTCTCTCTTGGTCTAAAAGATTTAAACTGCTTTATATTCATTTTAGGAACATTTTATTTCAGAATAATAGCTCCTATTTTAAATGCTGTAAATTCATTCTCCTCATGCAGAACAACAGGGAAAGTTTTTTGTTTGTTTGTTTGTTTGTTTTTCCTGCAAAATTAGCTCACTGCAATTTATTTTAGCATAGGTCCTGTACTTCCAAATGTTCTTTTCAACTCAGTATATATGACCTTTTTCTGTTTGTTGAACTGTTTGTGATGTTTTGCAAAGAAGAGAATACCCCTTTCTCTGCAGAATTTCAGGGAAGAGGGGACAATGTGAGCATTATACAGATATGTAATCTTCACTACAGTTAAACTGCTTTCATACAATAAGGACTGGGTGTGTAAAGGTCTTTATTTTTGTCAACTATCTCAAAAATATTTTTTTTCCTTTATTTTTCCCCTCCCTCCTCCTAGAAATTAAGATGAAAATTAAGTCACAGAGGAAAGGTGGATATTTTTCTCTGAAATAGCAAGATCCTTGTGTAGTTTTGGGTCAAAAGTCTGTTGTTCTACCAGAAAATGAAAAAAAATATTCAATTTTAGATTGTATTTTTGTGCTTGCAATGTAAACATCTGATATTTACAGTATAATTGTCCAGTATAGCAGTGTAAATATCCAATAAAAAATCAAAACTTATGTAACATAGCTGTTTCTTTAACAGAAAGGAGTTCAAACACATTTTCTGGTGCACTGAGAAGACTGCATAATGGATAAATGGAGAAAATATTCTGAACATCTTTCTGCAGAACACTTCTGCATTAAAACATAGTGCGTTTGTATATTATGTTGTGGCATTGTACATGTATATTCCCTTGAATATTAGAATAAAGTTTTCTATTAGATATTTTTAATCATCTCTGTTGCAAATACAGCAGCTCTTTATTCATTGTTTTAAGGACTGCTACAAGTGGCTAAAGCTGATTTAGCTATTCATAAAATATCATTTGCCATCAGAATAGAGCTACTTTCGAACCGCCCTACTTTCACAAATTAAATGAATTTCATATCTCTTGACTCTGCAGCAGCTATGCCGAGGCTTTGGACAGCTAAAGGGATAGCTAGAGCTGAATGCACAGACCTGGCATAAATGGCACTGTGTGTTTGTGCACAAAGGAGCAGGTCAGGCAGTGCAAAGAAAGTACTTGGAAGCGTGAAATAATTACCTAATTCATCTCCATTGGAGGAGTAGGCCTCGCTTTCAGGATCTACAATGTAGGCTTTCTTTCACCAACTTGATTTGCCAAGGTTAATCTGTTCATAGGCTCTAGCTTTGTCTGCCTAAGTTGCATTTATGAAGCGTTTTTATGACAGTTGGCTTGTCTGGTGCTTAAGACCATTTTAAATGTGGTTATTTTTGTTTTAACTTGAAGTGATTCACGATCACATAAATAAACTGGTATGAAAAAATAAAAATAAAACTTAAAATTTTAGATGATATCATCTGCCATGAGGGAAACCTTGAACATATCTAGAACAGTATTTTCAGCACTATTGAACATTGAGGAAGAGTGAGAAATTTAAAGAAAGTGGATATTTCTTGGCCATTTTTATTTTAAAGTAAAACAAATTTACAAATAAAAAGTTAATTTCAGGTTTTTGAAAAGGTGTCACAAACCATACAGCATTGAAAATGGTAGTAAAAGCTATAAAAATAGTTGTGCATCTACATGAAATTTTAAGAAAAATAATTTTGAAGGATTGTTAACATCCTTTATAATAGAAGATAACTATCAGTTTTATTGTAACTGTAACATATGTGAGGATGTTTGTTTAATTCCCCAGTTGTCAGACATGAGGTTGAAAGTTTTTAATAGCCTCTGGCTATCAAATCTACAGCCTTAGGCTCCTGTTTGTAATTTAATATGAGTAATTTATTATGAATAGAGAAAAAACAAGAATTGCCCAATAGATATGAAAGCACATTTACATTATAATTATTAGGCACATAACAGCTAGAAAATAGATAAAAGAAATTTTAGAGTAATTTTGGCAGGAGAATAGTATCATCTGCTAAGATAAAGCAGAAAAATATAGCTCTGGAGAAATTATGTGTGAGGGAAGCTGTAGTTATAGTCAAAATGTCATCCTCATCTCAGCTGCTGACTTGCTTGTAATGTAAACCACTTTCAGAAAGTTGTGTGTGACTTAGAAACATCGTTTTTCTCTGCTGTCTGAGCCTGTGCACAATTGTAACAGAGGCATCAGTAAAGAGGGGTTTTCAGGGCATATGACTTTGGCATCGGTAGATGTGTAGGCGACTTTTAATTTTGCTTTTCTTTTGAATGTTTCCACTTTCAGAAAACTCAGTTTCACAAAGCAACTAAAGTATGTAGTACTCCTCCCTAGAAAACTAAGCCCTCTAGACTAGATTTCCCAGAGGATCTTGGCACTGAAGAGCACCTACCTCGACCCCAAGCAACTGGTCACATTTTCTCCAAAGGGTCAGTGCTCACTGCTCTCAAGTGGGAGAACAGCTGAAAATCTTGTCCATGCTATACAGCAACTGAATCTCTGTTCTGACTGTTTAATCCCAGAGAGTTATGTTGGAATTTCCATATATCTTCAACATATTTTAATGTCTCAATTACTAAAATAAGATCACACACTAACCATTTAGATATTTAAGTAGATGCCAAGTGTTTGCTTTCTGAAGGTGATGCAGACCTACCTCACTGTTCATCTGTGGCAATTTAAATACCCACAGACATGTATTGCAGCCTGAGAGTTTCTGAGATTGTTCCCTGTGACAATTTCTCTTCCCACCCATCCTCTTTTTCTTTCCACCTCTCTCCCTTACCCCCCCTTTCTTGTTGTTTCTTCTGCTAAGGATTGCCATTCATGCCTCAGAGTCCTGGGCATGGCCACTAGTATGTGTCCTCATGACCTGAATACTTGTTTGAGGTCCTCATGTATGATACCTTGTTGGATGAATTATTTGCCGTCTTTCAGAAGTCTCAGTGTGTTTCCACCAGTTGAGGTGAGTTGACACGTGTCCTCCTTCTTCGCCACCCAAGTCGCTACAGCAGTTCACTGGTGTGAATCATTGCCATGGATCCTGCCTTCTGGAGCAAATGTTTATATTTGAGATGCCAACAAAATTCAAAGATAGGAATAAGGATTTATTTTATAATTGTGAAGTAGGATTCAGGAGTGGGGATATTTTGCCAGTAATTTGGAAATGATATCTCTGTTTCCCCCCCTTTTCTTAAGGTGAGAAAAATGCCATGAAAAGGGGTAGTTGTGCTAACATAAGTGCTCCTGTCCAAATGTGAAACAGTTATCCTATTCCTGGTGCACGTTGCAGGAAAAGCTTTACTGTGGTTTAACCCATCAAGCAGCTAAACACCACACAGCCACGTCCCTTTCCAGGACACAAGGTTCTT
Organism: Anser anser; assembly: GCF_964211835.1. Lineage (NCBI taxonomy): Eukaryota > Metazoa > Chordata > Aves > Anseriformes > Anatidae > Anser > Anser anser. The sequence goes on along the minus strand of NC_139720.1, from coordinate 116,272,367 downwards.
ACAGAGGCTCCGCTGACAATGTTACTAAAATAACTTTTGTGCCAAAAAACTCTGTGTTTTCAGTCACTATGAGTACTGCAATCTGCATATGTATACTCTTGTCAGGATGCTTCAAAGGCAAGCTCATAAGCTCACAAGGTCTTGTGTGATTTCACAATTTCTCAGGAGTGTGGTACACAATGATATATGGCTGTGCGTTACCTCATTCCAACAGCAGCAGAGACTACTCCCTAGCAAGGGGGTTTAAGAAAGCAGGACCAAACCTATCCTTAGAGACTATCAATAGAAATATACCTCTTAATTTAATTTTATTTTTGCACTTGGCTGTAGACAATGGACCATTTATTTATTTATTTATTTATTCATTATTTTTATAAATTCTGGAAGAGTTAGAATGTGCCCATTTTATTCCTGCAATGAATCTGTCCTTATGCAACAATGACCTAGGAAAAAGCATATCCAACAAGGCAGTGAAATCAGAAAGTACACATCTGGGGTTAGCAAGGGGACAATAACATTCAAAATTACTTGAATAAAGTAGAAGGCTGTGGCAGAAAGATGATGCATGCAATTGAATTCAGAATAAGTGAGAGCAATGAAGCTACAAAGGAAAAACCAGAAGGAAATAAGATTTTTAAAAGATGCTTATCACAGAACCCTAATCAAGATAATGGAAGTACTAAGCAAACCCTTAAAATCTTACATTCTTACAGATATTACACACCACTTTTCACATCATTAAATGCAATTTGTAAATGGCAAAGAAAGCTGTCAGATATGCAGCGGGATCTGTGTTCTCTCTGTCTACACAGAATACTCATAGGTTTTCAGCAGAAAAAAAAGCACTGTCTATTCAAGACATAGAATTTGATTAAGGTATTCAGTCCTAGCAACTGCAGACCACTATGTACATGTTTAAATGTCTTTCTGCATTGGAGCCTTCATTTTTTAATTCAACTTCACTTTTATGAGCGATAGTAAATATTTTCATCTTTTCTGCATCTTTAACAATAAATTGTATTAAAAAAAAAAAAGCATCAGTTTTTAGTCAAGAATTAAAACATGTTTGATTCAGCTTCTGCTGATTTAATATTGCCCATGTGGTGAAAGTGAACAACACAGAAACATTTTCCTTCAAGTCTCTTGTTTTCTCCAAGTCTCCAAGACATGCCATTTTAAAAATTGTGTCATTACAGAGTAATGCTAAACAACTGTTCTCTGCTTTTGCTAATAGTGACGTGAACATATCTTGAGTAAGGCTTGGAAGCAAATCATCTCTGTGTTGACTAGGTGCTTCAATTGCTTAATTCACAAAGCAGAAAAAAGATATAATTCATACCATGATGCAATGATTTGCTGAACATCAAACACACCATGTGTGTTTCTAAGCAAGACAAAAGTGATAGAAGAGAATAACCATTGCTGCCTTTCAAGGATTTCTGCGGTGATAGAACTGATTTACATTTTTAGTGGGCTGATTAGCAGAGATTTTGATGTTTAGATGCACCCTTGAAGTGATTTTCATGTATGCTGCACTTATCTGGAACTCTTCCCTTATTTGGAGTGAATTTGAGTTGCCTGCAGATGTGTGACAGCTTCATTCCTCGATTTTATAATGGAAAGAACATCAAGAGCAGGGTGGACAGACTTTACGTTTACTTTAAGGTATTAAGTTGTTTTTTGAAAAGTTAGCCTAATGCTTTACTTGTACTGGGCTCACCTTGGTTGCTCACCTTTGTTTCACTCAAGCCTGATGAAGTTGATGGCCTCTGAATACCAAAGGGGCTGCATGGTGCCCGCGCTGTCTTGTGGGGGACCTTAAGTTGCCAATTCCTTGTACCCTGCAGATACTTGCTGTCCTCCTGCTTTGTTTTATTGTCACTGATTTCTGAGGGTTGGGGCACTGGAAAGCCTCCTACCCTCAGTGTGGTGCTGGTGCTGGTTTTTGAGCATGGAGGTGGCTCCTTGCATAAGCTGAGATCTGGCAGTGGAAAAATCATTGACTGCTGTGGGGATCTGAAACCTCTCCTATGAATGGTGATGCTACAGTGCCCTCTGGCACCCCAGCAGTCCCAGGCATTCCTGTCTTGGTGCTGAGCTGATCATTTGCGAACTGTGGCGTTTCAAAACCAGAATAAAATATATATTTTAGAGTTTCTGTAGGAAATCCCAGGGGAGGTAGAACTGTGTGCCTGTATCATATGTGGAGAAAGGTCTTGTGTCAGTGGGCTTCATTAGCGTTTGTTTGAATTAAGTTGTAGGTCCAGGAGCATTTACTTACTATATAGAGGAGATCACTCTATGGTTCTGATTGGACCCTGCGATGCAATTAGCTACAACTTTTTAGAAACACTGATGTAAAGTCTCCTATTTATCTTGTCTGCAATGGGAAATTTGCAAATGCTAAATTAACTGTGTCCAGAAGAAGCTTTACAATGGTAACCTCTATAACGCCAGTCTGAGAGTGCTTGAGACTATTCTGGGAAAAGCAAATATGCTTAATTAAAAAGATTAAAAAAGGAGTAATATTCGTAAGAACAACTTCGGACAGAAGAAGTTGACTAAAGTAATGCCACAGAATTGCCATTATAGGATGATTGCTATTAAGTTTTTGATTACCCAATAACAGAACAAGCAGTACTGTTATTAACTGCTCATAGAAAAATAGGGAGCAGTTAAACTGAAGGAGTGCTGTCATAAAATCCAGGAAAACTCTGAGCTGGATTGCTGCAGATAAGTAGCTGAAGCAAATGCTATGTAAAGCATATAATCTAAGGAGTAGCTTCCAGCAAAATTAATGTAGGCCCAGCAGGGACTCAGAGCAAAAGAATAAAACAAATAGTGCTGGGCCATTATGCTGTACTGTTGTGTCAGAGGTTTTAAAACAGTTGTGTAATAAGCATCTTTTTACTGTCTTCTGTGCTTACTGTTTTTTTTATTTATTATTATTATTTTATTTTATTTTTTATTGCAGAACAGAATCCTTCTGAAAGTCTGCCTCTTGGTCTTTCTTTCTTTCTTTTTTTTTTTTTTTGATAATGGTCAAAATCAGCATGACAAAATTAGTAATTTCTATCTGACCGTATATTGATAAGCAAGTTGGAGAGAGGAAAGAGAAGATGAGTGCTTAGGCTTATTTTTGCTTTATTTTAATCAAAGGAAATAATTTGTTTTAGGTAAATGTTTTGAATATAAGGTAAATATTCGGCCTTCTTCCACCATAGTACATTGCTACTTGCATTTGAAATATATGTCCATAGGTAGGCCATTTGAACATAGTTGAGAAAATAATAGATCTCTCATATGGCAGATGTGAACCATTCTGTTGACAATAAAATATTCTTTGTGGCTGTTGGTCCAGCCTAACTGGTGGTGAGAATCACCTGAAAATATAACCCCGCCTGATCTGTGCATGTTATGCAGTTATTCTGTCATAGGCACAGGATGTTGCCATCTTTCTCCTCCTCCTCATGGGAAGAGCTCTGACAAATGTTCCTCCCCTTGCGATGTGATGAGGTGGTAAATCATTCTGCTCAAAAGTTCTCCAAGTGATGGATCCATGTTTGAAAACATCTGATACTTTCACCTCAAGAAGCAGAGTTATGGGGATATAGCAGGAATACTGGCTGGTAGTTGCATGGTAACTATGAAATTATGGAAGATAAGTGTCAGTGTCTGAATTCTAACCAGCTAACTGCAATAAACCTGTAGTACCTAAGAGGATACCAGAGGCTTCCAATGGTTGGCAGAAGCCAGCAAAGATACAGCTGACACTTCAGATGGCTTATTTACTTTACTCGATTGCAGGGGTCTTGCTCTAGCAGCTGCACATCTGAGGGGAAAAGATACTGTTAGATGAGCTTCATAATATATATAATGCAAAAGAGCAATGATGACTGCAGCTTTAGGCATCATCAGCTTCAGAGGTGTGTTACGTTGGTTGTTCAGGTAAATAATGAATATTAATGAAATAAGAGTGAAAAAATGGTCTGTTTGTGTACACAAGATTGAACTTTCTCACACTCGTGCATCCATTTAAGAAGCACTTATATATCTATACTCAGGAGATGGAGTTTACTTGTACAAACTCACTTAGAAATTTTGTGGGCCATGTATTTACCTTCTTTAAATCATATGACTTGAGATTTATATGGGAGAAGGGGATGAGCAGGTGTGGGTGGGAGCAACTCCACTGAAGCACAAATGAAAGCTTGGTTTGGAACAACTTGGAAACATTTTGACCTTCATATATTTGTTGGTATTCACTTTTTACAGTGTTATATGAGAACAAGCCTAAGTAGCTTTGATTCTGGGAACATTATTTTTATTGTTGGCTTCTGAAGGTATCCTTCTAAATTTTAACATTTCATGGAAGAAATGTTTCAATTGTTGTAGATGAAGCCTCTATTAATATTTTCTCTGTTCGAATCACATTTGCACAAATTTGGGGCATTCATTTTATTTCAGAGCAATGCAAAGAATTATGAAATATATACACTATGTAAATATTAACCTTTATTAACTGCTTTAACTACTAAGTAAAGGGAGAAGAAAATGTTATTTCCTAGCAAGCTCTTTAAAATATTTGTGAATTGCAATGTTTCTTGCTTATAATCTATTTCTCTAAATCTCTAGACATGTCTTATTGTTGAAAATACACTAATATTCATTATTTATTCTGATTAACTGTGGGTTGTAGCTAGAAACACCTTTAGGGCCTTTTTTTTTTTTTTTAATTTTGCTAGGTAAAATAGCAAATTATTATAGTGAAGAGCAAAGTTCATACATTAAGACAAAATGGTATTTTGAGGTACCATTTCCATCCCAGCATTACATCCAGTTTTAAAAATTGATTTTAATGGAAAACACCTGAAATAGGAAGGGATTATATGAAGACAGAAGTGCCTTATCTTTCTGAGTTGCAAACTTGGAACTGAGAATACATGAAAGAGGGTGTTCTTCTTATCCTTCAGAATCTGTATTCATTTTAATGTTGGTCTGAGATTCTGCCAACACTGCAAAATAAAGAAACTATCTCAGTGTACATTTCCTCATATTAGTTTTTTTTAGTTACCCCAAGTGCAAATAGCAGTGGAACAAGCTTTCCTTCGGTTTGCAATACCTGAGAAACATGCTCAGAGTGGTGTGATTTCCCTGGGGTAGTTTCACTGATACCCCTCAAAAAAGAAAGAAAACCATCATACACTGTTCACAGAATCATAATGTCATAGAATTGCCTGGCTTGGAAGGGACCTCATAGGTCATCTAGTTCCAACACCCCTGCCATAGGCATGGAGGCCATCCACTAGATCAGGTTGCTCAGGGCCTCATCTAACCTGAACACCTCCAGAGATGGGGCATCCATAACCTCTCTGGGTAACCTGTTCCAGTGCCTCACCATCCTCTGTTATATAAATCTTGTTAGGCCAAGAGGGATGGTCTGCCTGCATTCCCAGCAGGTCACCCGTAGTTTCATCTAGTATCACCAGGTGAACCTTGCTTGAGGGGACAGGACATCTTCCCTTTCTAAGCTGAGAGCCACCCAGGAAGGAGCTCAGCATCCTTGGAGGAGCTGCTGACCGACACTCACTGAGCTCCCCAGGGTTCAGGCTTTTTTCTGAATTTCTCTGTGAAGGAATCAAAGTCAAGATATGCCCCAAAATTGGGCTGTATTCTGGTGTTCATCTTTGAGGAGGGCTTGTGCCAGAGCTCTGCTGTGAAGTCCCTCAATGTATCAGAAAGACTGAAATACACTTGTGAGCATATCCTGAAAACAGAGAAGGAAAATTTGACCATTTCCCTCTTCTCCTCTACACCCTCTAACTGAAGAGATTTTGCTCATATATTGATCAGTATGTTGTACCATTAAGCAGTAGATGTAATGAATTTGCCCCCCAGCTGCCAGTGCCAACCACATATGGGATAATAAAATACAGATCACAGAGAGGGTACATGCAAGCCATATGTGAATAAATACTTCTAAAGTGCAGTTTAAATAGTATTATTTATGTTTATATAAATTTAGAATTTTATTAAAATAATAAATGGAAAAGGATTATAGGATGAAAATGCCAGATAGCACAGAAAACTTGGTAGCCTGGCAAGTTTATATTGACTTGACACAAAGAGGTTACAGAAAGTGTTCAATGTGCAGTTCATATTGAACCAATTTGAGGGTCCTTATTTTACAGCTGGTGGAGAAGGTGTACTTTCCACTGTGCTGATAAAATGTCACCTGTTGAGCTCTGTGTAAACTGACCTTTTTTGGATGGTCACATAGCAGCTGGGATGCCATCTGCATAAAGTGAGATGGCAGGTGATAGTGAGGGAAGAGCAAATACTCTTAGCAGCAGCAGCAGCAGCAACAGCAGCTCAGACCTTTCAGTTGTGTTTGTTTTACTTGCCTTAGTGTTTGTCAACAGCAGATGTGCTCAGGAAGTTTCGGTGTTGAAACTGGACTGGAAGGGAAGAAGCCAGACTCACTGTGTGTATATTGATTTATACCATCAAATAAATAATAACAAAAAAATGTCCAAGTTGCAGAAAACAGGAGAAAAGCCAGGCTGAGAACACAGTGTTCTTTATTAATGATCTATTTCTTTCATACTGCTCTTATATTTTTATTTAGAAGCAAGTCAGTGTTTATTACTGGCTTGTCTTACCCTTCAAATCATATAGCTTAATCTGTATATTGAGAATTTCTTTACTATCATAAGAGTTATTGCTGTACATTGAAATTTTAACACATTCGTAAATTTTAGGTTACTAAAAGCACAGAAAGCACTATTGGAATCTAAACAAAATATATTAAAGTAGACTTCCTATGGTTTCAGTCGTTGCAAAAATTGTATTAGCCAATATTTTCACCTCAGAGAATCTTTCAGGGAAACTTGATATTTTCCCATTTCCTTTTAATTATCATATAAATTAGCTATACTTTTGGGAAGAGTGGATTTAGGGGGTCAAATAAAGATTTTGGTCATTTCACTCTGTTATTAACATTTTAGTATTAGCTACCATCTACAGCAGAAAATGAAAGAGCAAATATTCCTGTTGAAGTGTATTCAAATGCACTGATGACAGGTTGAGAATAAAAATCCAACAGATATTTAGCTGTTGCAGGACCATGCTATAAATTATAAAATATTAAAAGGTACAGTGCTATTTGTAGAGTAATATGAATGCAACAATTAGGAGTATGAAATGTGACAATGAAAAAAAACCAAACCTACTTCAGCAGCTCATATTGCAAGCAAGAAGAATAGTTTAAATGCCATCAGCTTTATGGGAAATTTACAGGCTATGCAGGCTATAGCAGTTAAATCCCAATTTTCGGTAGTGATACATAACTGTATTTAGAATAATCTGAACTGGGTTTAGGAATGAGGATGTATTCCTCTATCAACAACTTTGAAAAAGAAACAAAGTGTGGGAAGAACATGCAGAAATAAAGTAGGGAAGGAAACTGCATCACTTTAATGATAGCTGCTTTGCCTGTGAATATTAGAAGTAAAAGGTTTTTGCCTTGTGACAATATAAGCAATGCTTCTATTTTGCAAACAAACAAACAAAAAAAACCCACCACATACACGCAAAAACAGCCACCATCAAGTGGCCAACGAATCTTCCTCTATTCATTGTCATCCACAGCAAATCTCATGCACAATTTATGTCCCAAAAATTAGTTTTCTGTTGTGAATGGGAGGAAACTTCCAACAATTCACTTGGTCTCTTTGTTTTATTTTAGAGTATTCAGATGGTTAAAACAGCAGAAATGTTCCAGACATCTAGGAGAAATACCTTCTTGTTCTATAGGGACAGCAACAGCATAAAATTGTCACTCTGTTCTACTTCCTCTGCCTTTCTCAATGTTTTTACACTGGGTTACTGCTTTCTTCCTCCAGCATCCTCTGAAAACCCTTTAAGGCAACTGAAGGCTGATAGGATAGGTAACAATATTAAAAAGGAAAAGGAGTGTGTAAGAAGGATTTAACAGGGCTGATGAGAAAAAGAAATAAGCCCATATTTTTGCCATGTCAACAAAAGCATGAAAATCATAGAATCATTAAGGTTGGAAAATCCTTAAGGTTGGAAAATACTTTCAAGATCATCTGGTCCAACCATCACCCTACTACCAATGTCACCCACTAAGCCATGTCCCTAAGCACCAGGACCAAACTTTCCTTGAACACCCCCAGGGACGGCGACTCCACCACTTCCCTGGGCAACCCATTCCAATGCCTGACTGCTCTTTCTGAGAAGAATGGTATCCAATTCCTGTTGGAAGTTGATAGGAAGTTTGGTAGAGATGTGTGCATCTGTGCAAACCCACACACGTCACATGAAGCAAAAGCAATTTGCAGAGAGGCAAATGAGAGAAAATTTATTAATTCCATAAGAATGGTGCTACTTTCTTTTCCTTTTGAAGTTGTTGGATTCCATAGAGAACTGCAGGAGCTGGTTTGCAGATGTCTTCACCAGAAAAACAGCAATCTGCAAAGAAGGATACTTCTTTGGACTGTCAGGGTGAATTTAACTCATCACATATAAACATCTATGATGTGAATGCTACCTCGGAGTAAGTCATCTTATGTTCTTATTAAGAGATAAGAGTAACAGACATTTCTAGGGAGAGATTCATCTTTTCTTGAGGAACACATTTATGTCTGGTCAGAGAAATCATGCCCTAAAAGCATCTGTTTTTATCCATTTGCTATAAAGAAAGCCTGGACTTAAGAGCTTCAGACATAGACATTAACAGTGAAGCTGTAACATTAGAGGAGATGAATTCTACATTAGTGTTTAGTTCTGAGGGGTTGAGATTACTGCATGAAGAAGAGATCGCCTGACTCTCCTTGAAGCACTGTGAGAGCAGATAATGGGACAAGAATTTCTGATTCTCTTTCTGGTCCCTGTGGGAACCCTCTTGTGCGCTAGTGCCAACAAGATTTATATGGCAAACTACATTACTCCAGACAAGTCAGGCACTGAGGAAAACAGAGGAGTCTCAGCTTTAGCCTGCCTGGCCTTACATCAATAACTTGCTTTATCAGTTCTCCCTTTAATGAATGCTGTGGAAGAAATATTTTTTCTCCGATACTGCACTCTTGCTTCAAGATGCACATGGTTATCCTGATTGCATAGATTTAGGAAGTGCCTATAGGTGATTTTAACTGATGGGGATAGAGACAGTGATACTTTTTGAGCCAGCGCTTTCCTTCTATTTGTTTATGTAATCCAAAGACATTTTGAGGATATTGAATTTCCTTGCTGCTTCAGAATGATCTATGGGGTGACCCCAAGCCACTACCTTTTACTTAAAAGAAAAAAAAAAAATCAAATTCATAGAAAATGTGTAGTGCATTTTGGTTATTTGTAGTAGCTGCTTGTTTCCTCGGCAGTAATTTTTAGGACACGGTTTTATTTGTAAGAGAATTCTTTGATAAGGGAAGGGAGAAAAAGGATGGTGTGTGTCCTGTGTCCTAATCTATCATTGCTGTCAGTTATTTCTGGGTCAAGCAACTAAATTCCTGCTACAGAAATAACCACTTCTGCTTCTCACTTTCCTACCAGTTATTCTAGATGAAGCAGCACACAAACAACAACAAAAAAGACCCACCTGTACCGTTAGGGCCAATACATCAGTTTCTGTAATCTGTGGCTTGGCAGACCTTTGGTAATTTATGCTGTCTGAGGATGTGATCTGCATCTTTTATTTGTTTCTGAAAATCTAAATAAAGTCGTTTATTTGGGGTTTAACTTCTTCATTTGCAAAAGGCATTCAGCTTTGATACCATTAGTGAGGGAAACATTCCTCCAATGGTGAGACCTGTGAAAAACATCAGAGAACTTCTCCAGGGCCAGCTCAGATCCTGTTCTGCCTTCAGCATATATTTGAATCTGCTAATGCCAGACAGAATACATTCCCCCCCTGCCCCCAGCCTCTTACCTGTCCCTCAGAGGCAACCACTGATGAGCTACATTTTTCCTCTCTTAATGAAAAGGTCCTACATTAGAGGCCCCCTTCTCTCTATGTTTCCTTGCTTTTAACTGGATTCCAGTCTGAAGCAAGAGCTCTTACATGCAGAAAAACATTTGTTTGCAGAGAATAATTCCTCCCTGGTGTTTGTCACATATTTATTTTGTCTCAGCATTATAAAAAAGGCTCTTGTTGCTGACTCAGAAGGAGCTCATTATGGAAAGACTTCACCTTTCAGTTGCAAAAGATGTTTCCTTGAAATGATAATGTAATGAGTGTTAGATCAGCCGTATGTAGCCGTTAGGCTATTCTTTTGATCGGTTGGAAATGCATTTGTTAAAAAGCTGCTTTATTGATTTCCTGGCTGGTTTTTATACTGTTTGGATCATCTGTACACACACACACACACACATCACATTTTTACCACTTCAAAGTGGTTAATAAATTCACACTGCTCAGGAGATTGAACACGAAATGGAGTGAACCCTTTCTGTGGAGAACTCTGTTGTTCAACCTTTGATAGAAAGAGTCTTAACTGCACGCTGAGTGTCTCCTTTACAGTATTTTTAAAACAATCTGCCACAAAGGGAACAGCATACACTAAAGCAAAAGAATATCACTCCCAGGCGTATAAACTGAGTAAGGGGATGTAATTAAGATTTCAGCAAGTATGCATAACAAAATATTACTGAGTTTATACCAGGCTCAATGCAGATATTGTTTCCTGCTAACCTATCCACATTTACCATTTTCACTTTGTTGTTTTTATGATATATTAGCACTATAAGTTCAATACATTGTGAATGTCAAAGATGAAACCTATGCCTCTTCATATAAATTTCTAGAACTATGCAAAATATCTGTAGTTAGATTTCATGAGATTTGTTGGCTGTGGATATCTCTTGGATCACAGAGCTTAACATCATTGTCTGAACTCCTCCTTGTTTATAGGTCCCTAGTTTAGACAATAAGCAAGCAGGTTATTGCATTGAATCATAGAGTGAAGTGTGGACCAAAATTTGTATTTGATGAAGTTTTAAAATATAGTCTCTCGTTTTTTTGTTTGTTTTGTTTCTTTTTCTTCTTCTTTTATTTTTTTTCTTCTTCTTTTTTTTTTCTTTCCTTTTGTTTTTTATTGGTTTGGTTTACTAAACAACCTACTAGTATTCTTTTGGATCACAAAGATGAGGAGCCATCCTTGAATTATATAGATGAGCCTTGTGAATTGAAATCTTAAGGAATTGTGTTAATTACTCTGTTGCAATTCACCTTTGAATCCCCAGATGACACTCATTACAGAGCTTGTCTCTTCCTCTTCTCTATCTGAGTAGAGCTGCTAACCTGTGTCTCATAACAATGTGTTGATAATGTTAGCACCCAGCTCTTTTACCTGTGTGAGTTCTATTAAATATTATCTAAACATTGACTGGGTATTTAACACAGGCCATTCAAATGGCTGTGCTACTTATTTGAGTGGCTGGCTTTCGCAGGGTTGAGGGTAGGATATCAAGTCAGAAGCTGTTGTCTTAGCATGAGTTTGAAGAGTGTTCAAGTGGTTAAATCAAAATGTGAATACTGGATCTTTCTAGTGTTGTGAAATTATTGAAGTTATCAGATCTGAAACTACACAAATGACGTCATCTAGAAGGACTTAAGGCTGTTTTTATTATTTAATGCATAAATATCCATATATATGCAGTATTAAAGGAACCTTGAGCAAGCAGAATAGAATAAAAATATTTAACTGGAACCATTTACATTAGAGTCCTCTATCTATAAAACTGAGATAATAGACTTTCTTACCTCTCAAAAAGATTGTGAGAATAAATACATTAAAAATTGCATAGAACGGGAGTATTATGGTAATTGATGCCATATGTCCAGCTATGATAGCTAGGGACAATTTCTGAAGAGACAGGAGTTTTATTCAGAGAATCACAGAATTGTTAAGGTTGTAAGGGACCTTTGGAGGTCTTATGATCCAACTTTCCACTTGAAGCATGGCCAGCAAATCTTTCCACTATCCAGTTGTATTCTGTGAATTGTAGGTATCTGACCTTGGAAGAGATGAATAGTCATCCTAAAAAAGCACCGTTTAATGAGCTCTCATTTTAGTTCATTGGCAAAATTGAAATTAAGCCAATTGGAAAATAAAATATTGTTTTCAATTCTTGAAAAGATATACCAGGCAATACAGGATTGGGTTGTTTTGTTTCTTTAATTTTTAAAATCTTAATTTTTTTTTAGATTAATAATGACTTTTTTTTTTTTTTTCCAATGGTAAAACTGGGTATTTGTTATTTGTCCTTTCATTTCAGGAAAATATAGCCTAATGAATGCAATCCCAGAGCATTTTGGTGTTATCAAGTTAGTATTATTCACTAAAGCAGAAAAATATTGCCAGTTTCTGTCCCCTTTTTTATTCCTTTTCTTCTAAAATAATTAAGATTTATTTTCTTCTAGGCTGCTCCTTTTCTTAACTAGATTTAGATGTATAGACAGAATGAAGAAAATTGCTATAGTTTCTAAGGGAGGATTTTTTATTTCTGGACTTGTGGCAGCTTTTTAAGTGGTAGTGTTTTTCTTCATTTGATAGGATATAACTTATTGATCTCAGGAATTGTATTTCAAAACATTTACAAATACTTAAGATTTATCTTTTGGGCTAGTGAATTTTTTTTTTTTTTTTTTTTTTTTTAACAACTAGCCCAAGTGAGAAATCAATCCCTCTCTTATAACATGCATCTATAGAAAGATGTTCTGATGTGCCTGCTTAGTGAAGTGGCAGGATAACATGCCATCATTTACCGCAGTTTGGTCAGTGATTAGCAGAAAGTGAACTTGACATACATGGAGAAGGCAACTATTCAAAAAATGGACTAATCTAACCTAGTGTATTACTAGTCATCTTTGGTCAAGATAGTTTCTAGGTTAGTAGTCACACACACACTCCAAAAAAAAAAAAAAAAAGACAAAATAATAAACCAACAACAGCAAAAATCCAATTTTCAGTTTTAATAACTATTTGCATGGCTGTTTTTATTAAACTGTGATAGTATATTAGAAATCTATATATCTGATAAATGTACTTTTAAAAAATGCACAGTATACATATCAATTTTTGAGCAGTAGATCTTTTTGTAATCTTTCACCTTTCAGACACTGAAACATCACTTTTACAAATTATGTTTTTACCCTTTGATCATCTCTCAGTCTCATTTACTTGCGTTTTTTTTTAGATCATTGAGTCCTTTGAAAGCTTAGTGGCCTGTACAGCACTTTGGACCCATGTTGCAAGCTCTGCTCTTAGTTGCTATGCCTCATTGAGCATATGAAAATATATTAATATATTTCTAAATACATGTAATATTCCCAGCGTTACTTTTCCATATATACAGTTGCTTTTCTTGCTAGAGGTGTGTCAGGAGTGTAAGGGGAAATTTCTGACCCTGAGGTCAAAGTAATGACCCAAGAGATAATCTGTCTCTCTCTGTTGTATGCACTGTGTGATATCCACACAGGGAGGAAGTTTTTGAACTAGTACTTAAAAGCAGAGGGATCCGTTAGCTTTAGAAATAGCTTTAGAAATCAACTCAACCAATGTATAATGAATGGCCAAACAGTGCTCATGATCTAGTTCTTTATTATTATTTATTTTTAGATTTTACATTACTGCTACTTCATCATCTTGTTTATTCTCTTTGCTGTTTGAACTATGAAGGAAATACTGTTCATTTCCCATTGGAATTTGAGATGGGATAAGGCCATGTTATCTTGTTCTTGATAAAGCTACTGTAATTTTTATTCTGACAACTGAACATTGTAATATATCTGAGCAGTTTACAAACACCAAGGAATGATTATGAGTGTGTGCTGTGGCTTGGAAATACAGTGTGAATGCTAAACAGAGTTTCAAGTGTATATGTTAACCGACAAAAAGAAGGAGGGAGTGAGGAAAAAGTTAGCTCTTCTGACTGATGTGTGATGACTATTAAGAAGCAGGAAGGTAGCACAAGCAGCAGTATGCCTCAGCCCTAAAAAGGTCTGGACCACAAAGGTTACAAAGCTCTGAGTGCTCAGGAGGAGATGGGGAATCAACTGACACCAAGTGCACAGTGGTAGTTTAACTGGGGACTTTGCTGTCATTCTCAGAATTTGTAAGTCTCTCTACTGATTTCTTCTGCAAGTAGAAGGTTTTTTGGATCTCTGTTAAGAGTGCTTTCCTATTGCACACCTGTGACAGAAGGAATTGTTGTTGTTCTTGAATTTTTCCTAGGGTATGTCAAACAGCAGTCGTCTGCAGGCAGCACCGGTGAGGTTATGGCTGAATTGCACCTCACTCAATCTCTATGCTAAAAAGGATATAGAAAATTAGAGCCCAGAAAAAAGCTCAGAAATAATCTGACATGCTGAAAATGCGCCTTGCTGTGAGTAAGTTAAAGAGCAAGATCTTTTTCAAATGCAATGTTTAGTTTTCAAGAATGGTTTTACTGTGATATAAGTGTATACTCAGGGAAAAACTCTGCTAATTTCATGAAACTACAATCAAATCTGGAAACTCCAGGCTTGTTACAACGTTCTCCTTTGTTATTTTTTTAGGGTAGTTCTATTGTAGATTTAGGTGATATAACCATGGGAACATGCTGCAAAGTGTTGTGGTCATTTCTTCATCCTTTCATCTTTCAGTCCACTCCTTGGGTAGTCTTCTAAAATATGTTTAGGACAGCTGCAGGGTGCTGAAGAGAAAGCAGAAATCACTGAGGCAAAATATCTGTGCTGTGTGATAGGAGGGATGAGGTGTTGATAATGTTGTTGCAAAATGCTCTTATATGGATTAATCTCTTTCTTAAAACAAGGGTGACAATATTGCTTACTCCACCTGGCCTTTTTCCAGTTTGTTAAAGTGAACAGAATGATTTGCAGCTAACATAAATGGTTGTTAGATAAGGCTCACTGGCCACATCTGTACTGCTAAATAAAACAGGACTAGGGAGTGAGCTGGAGTACCAGACTGTCCAGTGCTGATTGTGCAAAGCCTGCCTACCTGTTAGTGTGCTCTTGGGCATGATTTTCACCAGTGCCAGCCAGACACTGTGGCCCACAGTGCTGAGAGGAGACCATGCACTAGATCCCCTTGCCAAGTGAGCAGTAGGGGCAAGACAGCAGCAGTGATAATCCTGCCAGTTTACACTGTTCTACTTTTTCTATTGTAGAAGGTTTTGCAATCTCAGACTCCACAAAGTTGAATACCATGCAGCTCTTCCCCACGGTTTTAAAAATACTGCTGTGATGAGCAGCAGACAGGCTTCACATTATGTCATGTTCATTTGAAATGGGAAAAGAGCATGGTGGAAAAGGAAAGTTCAGCCATACAAAAGTCATGCTGCAAGGACTGGAGGACAGCAAGGTTTATGTAGAATGGATTCAATAATGAATTTGACTGAGAGGCTAAAAGCATGAGGCCTTGCCCTGTCGTATTTATGAGTATAGATGTAATAAGCTCTGACCTCTTTGTGTCCAACTGGTAGTTGATTTTCCTAATGAAAGTGGTGAGATTGTATTGTTGAAGGGAATGTGTGATTTGCTTTTCTAAAGGCAACTTTGCCACATGCAGCTGGACTCTCCTTTCCCCTGATATGTAACATGTGATGCAAACCCAACATTTGAATCCTGCAGGAGCACAGTGTGCTCAGCTGCTCATGCTACCTGAAAGAGGGCTGTTTGTTCCACTTGTCTGAAGCACCTCAGTGATGAAGATCTGTAGGTATATCAGTCTGGTGCTGTAAAATTTACAGTCTATGGCATTTTGACAGAGATGCCTATACCAGTTCACAGACAGGCAAATAGAATATTTGTGTTTGTTCAGTATTGCTCTTGGTTTATTTCTTCATGGAGCCTTTCCTTGCCAAATAAGAACATGAGAAATAATGGAAGTCTTAACAAATATGTCTTAGGGTCAGGAGAACAACCTGATGACTCAGAGGAATTATCTACAGTCAGTTTAGAATGTTCTTTCATTGCAAAGCACTGTTAATACCTGTCTTATACCAGCTCAAATATTTTTTCTGTCTGCAATTTTTTTTCCATCTGAAGTAGGTCTTCTTGAAATCAACACTAAAGCAAAAAGGCAAAATGTACCTTTTCTGTAAAGTGCAGAATTGAGTATCCAGTAGAGCAGTGAGCAGTGACGTTGTTCTTTCTTAACTGCAAAAAGGAACTTAACAAAAGGCTTCAATTATACCTCTGATTACTGTTTTAAGGCATATGAGGTCTTGCCTAAATTCCTGGCTTTTGGCAAATGGTGAAGCTGAAATACCTCACTTAACATGTTAAAAAGGTCCCCAAGGAAATGCTAAAAGAAACAAACAAAAAACTAACTCACAGAATCTGATAAAATTTCATTATCCCATAGAGACTGTTGGGGAGGACGTTGAATTGATGAATACATAAAATTCTAGGACAATAGCATTTTAAACTCAATTTTTACATTTTTTTTCATCCTTAAATGTACTGCATAATTAGTACACTTCTGCCTTTAAACTCATAGGAAACATTTGCTGAAAATGAGCAATAGAGCTCAAGGTCAGAAACCTGTTGGTATTACATTGAGATGTTCTGTACTTCCTAAACCTTTACGTTTTTAAAGGAATTTTTTCTCAATCAAGGTAATATTTTGGAAGTTGAATGCATGTGCATGTGTACACACACATGTGAATGACAAAGCCTCTGTACTGAATTCTGCTTTTTTATTATTATTATTATTATTATTATTTTCCAAGCTGAAGTGCACTGGCTTAATAGTCAATGCTTTGCTACAGTTAACACTTGCCTGGAAAATAGCCACATGTATGAATTCACAGACCCAGAAATGAGAGAAATAAAATCAATCAGTGAGTCAGTGAAAACAAATCTGATGACCCTCTGAGCACTACTAGCATGGATGATATTCTCAGCTTGCAGGTTCAGCTTTAATGAAAGCACCAGTAGGGAGACAAAATTGGAAAAAGCACGTTGTATCGTTGCCAGTTCTCTTCCCATGTTCTGCAATCAGTGGAAACATATCTGAGTAAACAAAGTTCTCAATGCTGGTTTATGTGTCAGAACAGTCTCAGAAGCTTTGTAGGAGGATAGTAGTCCCTGTGATTAGTACCTTGAAGGATCAGTGAAAACGGAATAGCAGCATCCTCAACATATTATTCTTCTCCTATTTTATTTGGGGTTCCCTTCCCTGCCCTGCTCTGCCCTGCCCTGCCCATGGCAGGGGGCTTGGAACCAGATGATCTTTAAGGTCCCTTCCGATCCAAACCATTCTATGGTTCTATGATTATATGATAAAACACATATACATATTTAGAATTGCAAAGTGCGAAGACTCCTACATCATATCCATAGGCATCTTTTTGAAAAGGTACCCATTGCAAGTAGCCTTTAAATGAAAAGTAATGTAATTTAATGCACCTTTATATTAAAGCATGGCTAGTGCCAAGAGATCATCAGATAGTAATGGGGAGATTGAAGAACTGCAAGTAGTTAAATGACAAACTTTGACAGTACTGTAAAAACAGCATGTAAATAATAACCACCAAGCACAGGAAGTACTTTGAGAGAGGAGAAAATGGTGTTTGCAAATTAACCTGTAAAGTGTCACTAATATGAAAACATAACTCTGTAAAAAGTGAAATAAATCATTTTATGCATATAATTTTCCTCTTTTCTTTCATCAGGAAAGTAATGGCAGTGGCTTGTTGGCTATGAGACTGGACTATATGGCATATAAACATCATGCACTTACACATAATTCTTTCTGGCTTTGTATTCTGATTGTTATCTATGAAGAGAGAATGATATGGGTTTCCTGCCTTGCTATATGACCTATGTACTCCTCACATCTTTTAATATCTTTCTCTTGGTCTGATTCTATGGTAAATTTTGAGGAGCTATGTGCTTTTCCTTATATTGAGTAGACATTAACAAAAGATAAAGAAAGAAATGACTGGTTAACTTCGCAACTTCAGTGTAAAACTAGCTGACTTAAGTATCGAAGAAATGGAATAGTTCTTCAATTTCCTTTTCCATAACTTGAAGTTCTTGAATTCTTGTTTTCTGCAACTTGAAAATGTTGATTCTTTTGAAGAGGAGAATACATCTCCATTTATTTTTTTTTCAACTTTGAGGAAAAAATTAATTGAATTGAGTGTTAGCATAAATATTTTCATATGAAGCAGTGTGTATGCTGGAAAATGCATTAACAACAGTAGGTGGCTGAATGCATCAAACAAAATCAGGTTTGATGTATGATGAATTCTTTTAGCAATCGGTTGAGTTCTTATATTATGACTGGAAGGGGAAGAGATCTATCAGTATGCAAATTAACTTCACGCTAAACCAAGCATCTTCTAGTAGGCAAAATTAAGGTGTGTGTGTGAGGGCTGTTCTCCTATTCAGGTTAAAAAGGTTCCTTTGAAGTACTGTGTATTCTATGAACAGGCATTGTAATGGGTGAGTAAAGGACAAACATCAGCTGGTGCTGAGTTGCAGGAAATGTAGGCTATGTTGGTGTATTTTTTTAAGAAATAAATAAAAGTAACTTCTGATTAGATGACCAGATGCTGATAAAAATGTTCTGCTATGTCTGTAGAGTAACTACAGCAAGAATGTTGATAGCTAGGGAGAAGTAGCAAAAGGAGCAGAATTGGGATGAGCAGCATCTTCCCATGCACTTATCTTGCATGGGAAGAGGAGCTGTCTGTACAGAAAACGTTGCATGAGCTTGCCTTGCTCATTCAGGTACATGGGACATCCTAAACATTCTGGAGCTCCATGAGCAGGGAACAAGGAGATGAAGTTAGCAATGGTATGGAACAAATTGTATGTCAAAGGAAACTGCAGCAGAAATGAATAAAAGCAGCTTGTGCACTCCTCTGCCCACCTCTTACAAATAAGACACAAAAATCAGAAAGCTCTTTGGAGCTTTTCTGGACTCATTGATGCAGAAAGACAGAGGTGGTATAGCCTGCTAGAGTCTGAATGTTTCTGTTTTAAGAGAGTCAGGGAAATATTTCCTGTCAGTTTAACCTTCAGGAAAGCTGGGAAATCTTATCAGACTGGCAGTTAGCTGGCCACATGAAATGCAGTCCACAGTCAGAAACCATAACTCTGTTTAACTTAGTGAGCTTATTTTTGGATCTGCCATGGTATCTAACTCTTCTTATGCTTTAATCTGCCTAATGACAGAAGAATGACTACATAGTGCCCTGTATTCATTTCAGTATGTCAGTAAAACCTTCTCTGTGCCACGCCTGACTCTGTGCCTATGCATGAGTTCTATACTCTGGTGTTTTATTTTGAAACAGTAGGTGAGGAAGCAGCACAATGTGGGTGGCATCAATTTAATACCGTGTTTTGCTTCTTCTGCTGACCTAAAATACTCTTAAGAGATCATTTTGCTTGAAGAAAGTAGGACAGACTTGTCCAGCTGTGGTTTTTAGAAGCTGCTTTTTATAATGCACAGGATGCTGTGGGGAGCAAACTTTCTGCAGTATTAGGTCTAACACAGAGCAGAGGGTCGCTGTCCCATTTAACTACCTGTTCTAACAGGCAGGCCCGCCTGTCTCTTCTGGTAGTAACAATTTGTTTTCATGGCACATGCTTTGGGGGTTTGCCAGGCTACTTTCCCATTGCAAACTGTAACCTCTACATTAGTGTATGTCACATCTGGGTATGAGATTTTATTTTTGTAAAAGCATTCTGAGATAATAATTGATTTGCAAGCAACAAAGTTGTTAGTGGCTAGTGAAGTGCACCATCTTCTAGTTATTTCTGATGTGCATCTAGATTTATTAAAAACTGTTGCAGCTCTGCTAAGAGTGATAAGCCCCTTCCCTGCTTTTCTTTCGTTATTTTTAGAAATAGCTGTATGCCTGTAGGTTATGAGGATATGAGTACCTGGATTTGTGCCTCTCACAATTCCACTGACCAAGCACTCAGAGTTAGTGAATTTAGCAGTGGCATAGCAGGTTAAATACAGCTGCTACTGGATAGGTTAATCATTTTTCATATTGCTTGTTCATGCATGTTAAACAGTACTGGCAATGCAGAATATTATATTTCATGTTTGATGGATAGTATGGCCTGAATTATATTTCATGATCCAAGTCATACTGACAAGAACATAAACAAGTACAAACAGAAAATAAACCTTCACTGACCACGAAGTGAATGTGTGTTGTATACAATGTTGTGATGGAAGTCTTCTCTTCCGAGGCATCGAGGCTGCTGGAGTTCAAGAAACATTTGGACAACACTCTCAGACACAAGATCTGATTTTTTTTTTTTTGGGGGGGGGGGGGTCCTTTGGGGTCTCAGTAGATGGACTCGATGACCCTTGTGGGTCCCTTCTAAGTCATATATTCCATGATATTTTCTGTTGTTATAAATGGTTTGCACATTTCAATTTTTTTATTTTGCCAATGAAAAAAATACCTTCTCACACATGCTTTAGGTCTAAGATCACTGTTCATTTAAGTGATAATTAACAGGGTTTGGAAATGAACATAATGCACACTTCGGAATTTTCTTTCTGGCACAATTTAATATAGTTGGCCGAAATATTATGCAATTGGCAAGTACCAGGAAGGTGCTTTGCTCTTTTCATGCTGTAAATGAATCTTAAGTATGCTGAGGGCTTTTGATGACTTAATAGACCTTTTTTTTTTTTTTTTCTAGACATCCCTAGAACTTGGATATGTCCAAAATTAGAAAGGATCGAGCTGTGAAGGGAGTCTAAGTAAGAAGTAAAGAGGTTGCTCAGTTAAAAGCCAAGTTTGGGGAAAAAAGGGAGGGATGAAATGCTGTATCTGTGTGATAGTTGTTGAGGAACCAGTAGAAAATCAAGAGCACATAGTCTAAACATTCAAACTGTATCTCTTTGCTAGGGGTCAAATGGTGCATTACGATTTACTCTTGCAATAGATGCTTTTTTATTGTCTTTGAACCCTTAAATAGACACATAGTGCTGAAAAAAATGAACAACTGATGCCTGAAATTTCAGACAGTTCTCTTTCCAGTATTTGCCATGTTGTACTATTTTTTTCCCCACATTTTTCTAGTTCTGTGCAAAGACCAAACAGGAACGTGACAGAAAAATAACGGGCACAGCATGTGATATTCACTGTGCTTCTGGGAGACCCGAGGAAGGCTCTGAAGACCTGTGCTTTCTAAGGAAGCAGCACACATGTGCAGCTGGGCCCCCAAGCTGGGATCAGCCCTGGGTGTTGGCAGCACATTGATGTGGTCCAAATCACCTTCTGTATGTGATTTGCATCAGGGATGCCCAGCTCAACAGAGCAAGTGGCCAAAGAGAATACAGGTTGTCAGGATGGGGCCATATTTCCACACCCTACCAAAGTCTGCCTCCTTGTTTCCCTCCTGCATTGATGCCCTTATAGCAAGGTCCTGCCGCATGACCCACCATGGAATCTGTCTTCTCTTATCCATAGCAGTGTAATTATTGACTCAGTTTTTTTTTTCTGGAGCTTTCTGCTTTAGAACTGACTTTCTTTACAAGGTGTGTGTGTGTGCATCTTCAATTGGACTGTGCATGTAAATATGCTTAAGTTTTTGGCTGGCTGAGAGCAATTTAAAGCTGCTTTCCTAGAATATAGGGATGTAAAGCTTAAAAGTGAACAAACAGCTCCTTGTGCAGAAACATTATTTGTGTGCATGATATCCTCTGTATTTTGCTGTTTATTGCTTCTTGTTCCTCCTTATTCTGCTTTTTTTCTGTTTTCTTTGTGTTTACAGTCTCCCTGGCTTATTAACTCCGCAGTGCCATCTTACTTTGCTGGTGGTGACAGGCTGTCATACCGCTGTAGATTTCCCCATTACAGAACCCTGCTAGTGACAAACACTGACTCATCACACGGCACAGGTCCAAAATCACAATTGGAATAATCAGAAATGCAACCTCTGAAGCTTCCCTGTAAGGACTACCCCGAAGTCCTGCAGTTCTTGCCCTCCCTTCCTCCTGTCTCTTCTGCTCACTGCCACTACCATGACTATGGTTCCCAATGTGACCGCTTCAGAGTCTCTGGGCTGCAGCAAGTGTCTGTGTGTGCTCCACTGCTGTGTTAAGCCAGAGAAATACTGCAAGCTGCTGTGGGCAGGCAGAGCAGTCATGAACAGGTGTTCACTTCACCTGTTTTTTGCCTTTTCCTAGTTCTTAATGTTTCTCTCCACAAAGATGGGGCTCTCTAATACCTCCATTCCCAACATGTTAATTGTAAGCCTGGAGGGTTTGCCTTGGAGAAGGCAAGAAGAGAGATGTAGCTTTGTATTGGAGCACTCCTAGGAAGGATTGGCTTGGTAGGGTGTGAAACTGGTGTTGATGCAGAGAGTAATGCAGTTTACAGCAGATGAAAAAATCTGAAAATTTTACTGCATTCTGTGTCTGAAAAAAAAAAGCAAACACAAAACAAAACAACAACAAAAAGACAGTAGTGTTATTATTTCTTTCTATCATGAAAGTCATGGATGATGGTCATACCATAGCAGAAAACAGTATATCAAGTTGATGGCAAGAACCTAGAGAAGGTGAACAATGTCAATTGCCAGGGGAACCAATTTTATTTTCCAAAGAGGGAGGTGAAAGGGAAGGTCATCCAGTACAAAGGTGGGAAGAGTCAGAAATTACATTTTGCCAATTAATTAACAACCAGCCAATCTATAGCCTGTAGCTTTCCTGCAGACCCATAATTGGGAGCAAAACCCATGTATTCAACCTTCAGACCTTCCAACACGTGATGTAAGGTATCAGTGTGTGACAAATTATCAACAGAGGACACCTGTGCTGTCATGCATGGTACACCTAACTGATCAATTTAATTCCTTAATTAATTATTGATAGATTTTGATGCCTCCATTGCTTTTATTTTTAAAATTTAATTTTAATTAGTTATCAGTGGAAACCAGTAGTTTATTTGAAAAAAAAAGGGTAAAATGAGAGCTTTTCTTAATTAAGGTTGCTGTTCAGGATCTTTATTGAGAAACATTTGAATGAATATTTCAGAGAACTTCATTTAAAAAAACACACATTAAGCTTATTATAAAAATAGAGGAAATGATGATGAAGAACACTAAGAAAGAGAGGGAGATGAATATGAGGGGAAGAGCATTTTAACAAAAGGATCTCTGTTCTCCACAGAAGGCCTGCTTCCTAACCTGCATCTGCAGGCAGTACTGACTGGAGAAATTAGTTGACATTTTTTCCCTCCCCCCCTCTGACTCTATCCCTGAGGACTCAAAGATGTTTAATTTGATATGCTTTTGAGTTGTTCCTCTCACCCTTTGAAATATCCAGAGATATTTTATAATGCGAGACTTAAAATTTAGATGTTGTTAACCTATTACCTTAGCCGAGCTTGTATTTCACTGCTTTCTTCATCAAAAAATAAAACAAGTAAAAGATTCAAAATGTATGCAAACATAGTTTTTTAGAGGCAAGCTATAAGCAAATACAGGTTTCAGTAAGCAAACACTACTGCAAGCTCCTAATTCTGCTTTTCCATGGATCAGTGGGTTAACTATGCCTATGAGTAGGCTTTCAGTTGTGTGATGGTTGTGACAGGTATTAGATTGGAAGGAAAAAGAGACAAAAAGGACTATCACTCAAAATGGCACAAGGCTGGTGCTTACGAAATACAAGAAAAGAATTGAGCATAGGCAGAAAAGTTAATCACTGTTTACCAACATTTTAGAGCATTAGTGGGCCCTACTAAATGAGTTGGATGCTCAGCCTTGTCTGCTCCAGTTTATTTATTGCCTTTTTTTTAACTTATTTATTTATTTATTTATTTACTTTACCTTTTTTTTTTTTAACCTTACCCTCCTGAATGAGAAAAAGAAAGAACTAAAAACTAAAGTGAACAAGAAAGCCTCTTTGAATGATCACAAAGCCCTCCTGATGTTTAGAACTTTTCAGAACAATCGGCAATACTGTGAGATTCAGCATACAGATACTCTTAATGTTCTGTGATGAGCCAGTATTCTGGTGGGCATTTCATTACAGGAGAAGCTGATGGTAAGCAGGGGAATGGTGCACTGTGAAAAAAAAGCCTAATGAAGTTGGCAGAAAAAGGCCTAGTTTTGAAGAGCTGGCAGAAACTGCCCTTGCTGCAATGAAGACCTGCTTGGATGGCAGTGGAATATCAGCCCCATTAGCCATTGTTTTTAATGCCTTTGCATCCTGACAGGAGACAAAGCAGTTTCTCTGGCACATAGTAATCTTGGGAGTGAGCTGGACCTAAGGCTTGCATAAAAATGTCAGTATTGTGTGGTTTCCAGCTGTGGAATTTTGTCAGCAGTTTATTTTACCTTGAATTAAATGGATGGTGCATGGGAATAGCGTAGGAAAGTGAACAGCAGCATCTTGCACACAATCCCATGAGGTGCCCTGTATGTTCGGTTCCAATCTTTGCATTATGATTTCATGATTTCAAGTCTCAACACTCTAATGATTGTTGTCTGTTGAGGATGTGGAGCTGACTCCTATTAAACCATGAAAGAAATCTGGAGATAGGGAATTTAGGGCTTTAGATGAATGGAGAGGACCTGCTTTTGTGAAAACAGGCTATCATGCTTTTAACAAAGCTTGCACTTCACCATCATCTTTGCTGCTTAAATCCAGCACCTCACTGAAATGAATGAATACTCATATGGCTACTCATATTAATGAGAGACAAACCTGTGATACAAAGACTAAGATACATGTTAACTCATGGATTTTATAATTTCATTATTATTTATTTGTATTATCTGTAATGATGCGGCTTTTTTTTTTTTTTTTTTTTTTAAATTCTGCTGCAGGCTTAGAAATGGTACTGCACGAGTTTATATTCAGGTTTCATTTTTAAAGCTGTGTTCATAGGCTAGAAAAGTATTAAATAATGAAACCATAGAAGCAGTACTGCTGTAAGGGAAAGATTCAGCTGCAAATTCTGCAAGTGGGGAGTCAGAATATACATTTTTTTGTTTATGCCTGATTTTTGGAAAGCATAGAGCAGGAGGCACAGATGCCTAGTTCAGAGACTTAAAAGAACTCCTTTATTTATCTTCCTTACTTCTATTAGGGGTTGAACTTAAGTGGATTGTGGTTTTTTTTTTTTTTGTGTGTGTGTGTTCATTATTACTATTATTTTTTTTTTTAATGCTCAGATGTTTGGAGTGTTTGATTGAATCAGAAGATGGTTTTGGAAATGAATGGTGTGCACATGCCAAGCAGTGACTGATCTGTAAGGGATACAGAGAGAGAAAAAACTCTACATTTGAATTATTCTGTCTATAGAGATCATTCAACATGAGGCTTTTAGGCTTTTGTTTTTTTTTTATTTTTTCTCCCCTGGAACATTTCAATAAAGAGCCTTTTTTTTTTTTTTTTTTTTTTTTGCGGGGGCAGGGATAAGATTGACTTGTAAATGGATTAGTTTGAAGAACTAGAAATAAATGAAAACTGCAAAGGTTTCTCTTTCCTCTTAGGGTTAATTCTCTTCCCTCCTTTCATTTTCATGCTGTAATATCAACAAAACTCTATTACACTAAAATCAAAATAGCTGGGGGAGGGAATGGGGGTGAATAGAGAAAGACAAATAGAAGGTTAGTAGACATATTTATTCCTGCACACATTTGCTTTCCCTCTCCTTATACTTCATATGTTTTTTAGCAGTTTCCATCAGGTAGTATATTATCTGATGCAGTGTCATTATATTGTAGGAATTGCAGCAGTTCTACAGTTTTCTAGATGTCATCCTGCCAGATATGTGAGCCTACAGCAGTTTGCATTTGTTACCCTTTCTGGTGTGCTCAAAATATCTTCTAGTATTCATGTACAGATATAAAAGATTGCTTCACAGAGAGATGAATTGAACCAGCTTGTCATACCTATAAAAATCAATGTATTTTTGGAAAGGGTAGATATATGAGGAATAAACCAGAATCTGGGGATTCTCAGCTTCTTACGGTTCTGTCAGAAGTCTGAATTATTATAACAAAAGTCATAGGTCTTAAAACGGGCATATACCATATATTTTCCATTTTGGTAGAAGGGGGATCTCCAATTAGGAAAGGTGGGAATTGTGGTCCCACTGACGGTGTCTACCTTTCACATACACATTGTTCTGTGTGCCTCGTTCTGTGACACCTGGCTATGATTAAAAACTACCTTTCTTATGGCTTGGAGAAAAAAAAAAACAAACACACCCAACCGACAAATAAAATGCCTGAAAAATAAAACACGTTTTCCTCTACTCTCCCAGTTTCTCTTTAAATCTTGGCAGAACGTACAAGTCTGCATATTTTTGTCAGTAGTGTTCTTTCTGGTACTTCATACTGGTGCTATTTTATAGTGATACTGAGTGCAACAACTCTGCAGAGCACTTAGGAAAAAAAAAAACAACAACACTCACCTGTACCATGCTCTGTTAGTGCTCTTTGCCTAGCATAAAACTAGAGGCAAGCTGAGAAACAGGAAATAAAGAAAGTAATGTATTTTATGGAAGAAAACATTTAGTTGCAACAGATATATCCCATTAGTGCTGTGATGACATTAGATGCCAGGATATTCCATTTTAACTAGATCATAAATTTGACTTTGCCTAAAGGATTTATCATCAGTGATATCTGTGTCCCAGTACCTCCTTTATGGTTTGCAATCTCAACTTTGGCCTCTCTTCCAAGACATCTTTTATCAAGAAATTGGAACTTGGTACTCTTGTAAATTAGGATTGGAGTGCAAAGCTGGATTTTTGCTGCCTCCGTCCTGTTGACAAATGTTCTTTCTTTTAATCTAGCTAGAAGACAAGAAAATGAATTAAACATTAGCTGAATTGGTGAGCTAAATGTCAAAATCCTTTCTGTATGAAGGGATAAAGCATTTTACCTTGCAGGTGTCTAAACAGCCACTTGGTTAGTTAAGATTAAAGGTGAACAGCATTATTTTGTTCTATCAGAAATGAAATAAACCTGCTTTTTTTTTTTTTTTCATAATGTTTTCTTTAGCAAACATTTCATCTATAAAAACCTTATTCTTCATCTGCAGCAATTACTAATGTCTTTTTATACCTTTGGGGAAAAAAGTAGATAGACAGAGAGACAAGAATAACTACTTCAAATTTAGTAATTAATCAATTTAAAGAGAAGTGATATGGCAAAATGATGGATACTTATAGATATAAGTACAGAACTACAGATAAAGCACTCGAGTATTTATCAGAATTTCAATTTATTTTAATCTCTTGCTAACACTACTGGTTTAAATGCGCTCTTGCTTGTAGAGATACCTACCAGGGTGGAAATGTCATTTATTATGGGGGCCTTCCTCTCGATTAGGACCTCACAGTGTTTCTATAAGTCAGATGTTTGCAAACAAGAATAACTTCAGTTGACTGATATTACATGGTGACCAGCCCTTTTTAAGTTAGATAATCAGAGACCAGGACAGAGGTAGACAAAATATCTAAATCAATATCAAAATATGGCTTCTTTTCCCCCTACGCCTGTCTAATTTTCAATGAACATTTCCTGTACAGATGAGCTCAGCTAGTGCTGTAAAAAATCTGTTATTAAATTTCTTAGTGTCTTCATAGAACAGAGTGCAAAAAAGCAAAGTTGAAATGCTGGGGTAAAACAGTAAGTTGAAGAAACCAAGTTCAGAGTTAGGCCAAATTTTGCCATAAATAGGGCTGGATCATTTTAGGAACATAAATAGAACATAAAACAAACAAACAAGGAAGCTGCAGTGACCACTTTCACAGTAGATGAGTACAGGACTCTGCCTTTTTTCCACGTGAAGCTTTATGAGGGAGTTATTGGAAGGGTTACCTGCTCACAGTTCAGTGGGATTCTTTTCGGTTTGATTTATTCTCTCAGTGCTTTGTCAGGTTTGACTCCTTCAGCTTTTGCAAGTCCTTCTGCTCTGGGAAATCCCCAGGGATGGAAATTGCACTGTACTTCCCTTGGAGCAGGGGCTAATTTTCACACCATAATAATCCAGGACAGCATAAAGGGAACCGTTTGAAGCACAGCCCACCAGTGTATGAGGCTGTGTGCATTAATGCTGTGGCACCCCCTTCCAGCAACTATCAGCTCTGCTAGGGCCTATGGCAGTGTTTCTCCTTGCAAGAAAGTGAATCAGTGCCTCATTTCTCCATGGGCATATGTGAAAGGTAGCCTCCAATTAAGATATCAGACAATATCTCAGAGAAAACACTGATGTCTATACATAAGGGAGAGAGCTCTTGGCAGCTGAATAACAATACCTCCTCACTCCATTGCCTTTTGAAAGGGAAGCACAACTTTCCTTCTTATCCTTATCTGAACTGTGCTTATGAGACAAGAAACATCCTTTCTGCTTTTATTTTCTTATGTACTCAGCATAATCTGATAAAAGTGAAAGAATCAAAATCCATCACCTGATGTGGAGAAGTATCATTTACTGCCTTATTGAGCTCTCAGTTTTGCAGCTGCCTAGACAGTCTTTTCCATAAGATTTTGTTGCTTGAGTCTGGCTGGTCTTTCCCCTCTGGGCGAGAAATGTCCCATGCTGTTTGATGAGGAGATAGTGGTCTTCTAGGCATTGTTACCCTTACATACATGTGCTGTTGTAAAAACAAAAACAATAACTGTGTATTACCTTTCTAGCATTTTTCCTGGAATGGGATTCATTTTTAAAACATATTTGGCCGTGATCTCATTCACCCTGGTTAGTGCATATATCACACTTAGTCTTTATAGCTGTTGGCTCCCAAACTCCCTGGTGGGGTATGGACAGTGAGGACCAGGCAAGTGCTATATCTGTGTCCCTGAACATGTGGCTTGAAATGCCAAGTTCATCCTTTTGGATGTCAAAGGCTGACACATGGTCATCCGTAGGGAACAGGCCTGCTAGAAATGTGACTGGCCTGCAGTCAGTTAGTCATGTGTGATCAGTGTACTCATGATCTTTACACATAGTTATTTCCCTGAATGTTTTCCCATTTTATTGATAGATTTGTTTTAATTATCCAGGCAACAAACTCAGTGCTGTATTCTTTTGCCTACTTCAAGTGCTTCATCATCCAGGGGTCCCACTGGGTAGGATGTACACTATGGATGTCATCTATGGAGGTTTATGCTGGATGCCATCTGTTCTTGCTCAAGGTTTGTGTAATCCTACAATCAGCATAGTTTGGAAGGGATCTTGACAGATCACCTGGCCCATCTCTGTGCCTGAGGGTAGGAACACCATAAACTCTATGCCATTTCTGAGAGATGCTGAGCCAATGTTTTGCTAAACTGAAGGTCAGACCTTCAGGTCACCTGTTCTTTCCCACATACACCCTGCTCTTGCTCAAATTTCTGATTCTATTCTCCTGAACAGAACCTAAGTCAACTTTGTCAAGCTTATGGCGGTTGAAGCAAAATCTTTCTTCTTTCTACCTGCCCTTTACACATTTACTGTGTTTGAAGACTGCCTTTTACTCTTTCAAAGTATTTTCTTATTTAGACTAAACAACATCCTTTCCTTCAGTCTTTCATCCTGTGTTTTTTTTTCTAGACCTTCCAATGTTTTCATTAGTCCCATCCAGAATATCCTGCTTAATGTATTAGATACTTGTTGTTCCAGATCAGTACTCTAAGCATTTCATTAATAAATTTTCAGGAGATGTGCCCAAATTTAGATATGTCTTCAGGATGAGGTGAAAGAGACCAATGTGTTTGTTGATGTCTGCATCTCTGGTGGGGTTTCCAAACCCTGGTATGAAAATTTAGCATGCTGATGCCTGTGCTTATTGTGTACCTCAGCACAGAAATGGTGCTGTTATGCTGCTATAAAACCATTTTCTTTCCAGGACATTGAAAAGCAAGCAAAACTTCACATGATACTGCTTTAATCAACCTTTGAACAGTGGCATTTCAGTCTCTTGACATGTGCTGTAGACTACATCTTCGGTACAAAATGATGACCTTCATGTAACTTTCCTGGTACTCTGTGAAGTATGTCAAAATGTTGCCTGTCCTCCTTCCCTTATTCCTGCGGGTCCAGCACCACATACAAAACATTTTTTATTCTGCCTCTTTGAAATCTCCAACATTTTCATATGAGAACTTTCAAAATAATGGGCAGAAATATATTTTGTTCTAAACTTTCACAGCTGATCATATTATTGAAGATGTTCATTATATAAGATACCCCTGGTAGTTTGGCACTCTCTCTTCACCAATCTTTCCTGGTGAATGACTCAGATTCACATTGGGGTCCAAGAGGTTAATGCACAACTGCACTGTGAATAACTGTGTCTGCCAGTTAAGCAGAGGAAGCTAAAAAGGAAACAATGAAAAAGCATTTACTGGAGCCTGCTGGGTGATTAGGTGGACCGTAGACACAAATTAGATTTAAACTCATATTTTTAGAGCCTTCGATGTTTGAATCAAGCCTGCCACAGAGATAAAACACTCTGTATCTCCAGCAAGACAGATGCTTGCTGTCGAGAAGGGGATCATGGCAGTTCAGCAGGGAGTTCTTTGCCAGCCTCTTAGGAGCAGTCAGCATTAAATTCAATGACCTGTGATCTAGCTGAGAATCAGAAATAAGCAGGACAGGAAAAAGAAAAAAAAAGCTTTTTAGTGAGACTGAGTTTTTAGCTGATACGCACTTAAATTTGATGGGGTTTTGTTTAGTTTCCAGAATATCTCCACTGAAAAGAACAAAAATGGTTACATTCTGCTTCAGTTTGGCTGCTGCATTGGCTGAAGAATTCCTTTCCCCATATATTTTTACACTAACATTTTATTTAATCATCTGCAGAACATAATACAGCTCTGGAAAATAAATGACAGATGACATTTTGGCTTTTCTCAGCTACAGTGCCTTGCATCTAAAAAATATGGTAATACTGGAACAAAAAGTGTTTGTTTTTGCTATAGCTGTGCTATTGATAAATGTTCTGTCTTTTCATCTTGCTTCAGGAAGAAAGCATGAATTAAACATTAATTGAACTGTATTGACTGCCAACATGTAGAAATCTTATTGTAGATGTTAGAGAGTGTGGAAGGCTGCAGGGCAGATTGCTGTTTCTTCATTGATTATTTCAGTGGTAAAAAAGACTTGTTGACAGAGTGCTGTTCTTATGTGAGTAATATTTACTTCCCATAATATTGCAGCAGAGGTGAAAAGTATAGGAAAGACACAATGTGTAATATATGTTCTATATGACACTGTGGGGTAGGAAATGCTGCTATCTCTCTTTCAATTTTTCTTTTCTTCTAACTGCATAAAGATTTTCAGCTTCTCTCAAGAGAAAGATATCATACAAAATTATATCCTACTGGTGGCTGTGAATTTTCTTCCCCTTTGCTATGTTTTTTGTTGTTGTTGGTGGTGCTACAAATCTACGTGCCTTTTCTTTCTTGTGGCTCTTCTCTGTGTACAGTAATAGGCTTTCCAGTACCCATAGTAACGCATATTGAAGGTGACGGGCAAAGAATCCCAAAGCTGAGATTCTTGGCCTAGATGACTGCACTAGAATTTAAACGAAACATACAGTAGTGTCTGTATGAGAGACCCCTTAAGCACTGAATCATTGGATGAACGGAGGATTTTAAAATATGCTGTGACTTGAAGACTTCTATAATGTATACATAGAAGGGAATCTGACTGAAGTGATGCTTTTGCTTTCGGGGTTGGACAGCCAACATTTGCAAATAGCCTAAAAATAAATACAGCTCTGAAAAATTGCTAGTGCTCAGAGCAGGTGGTCATATACTGCATATAAAAATACAATGTGACTCTCACAAAAACTGCACAAAAAGGGCTTTCTGGATGAAAGTTTTGCTAATCTGTGAGGGCTGTTATTATTAACCCTGTATGATACAGTAGCATTTTCACACAGTAAAACACACAATTTTCAATGTTTCCCTCTGGAATGCAAACCACTAAATAATTTTTAAATCATTATTTTCTTTCTTTTTCTTTCTTTCTTTCTTCCTCTTTTTCCTTCCTCTTTCTTTCTTTCTTTCTTTCTTTCTTTCTTTCTTTCTTTCTTTCTTTCTTTCTTTCTTTCTCTTTTCTTTCTCTTTCTTTTTCTTTCTTTCTTTCTTTCTTTCTTTCTTTCTTTCTTTCTTTCTTTCTTTCTTTCTTTCTAACATAAATGTAAAACTGAAAGTTTGAAAGTCTTAAGGAATTTTGATTCTGGTGGTACTAAATATTTAACAGCTTTTTATGTTGACAGATTCTTTGGAATCGCAATAAGAACAAATGTTATTTTATTTTTCCATTCCAGTCATGCCTATCAATATCTTGCTTGAGTTATAGCAGTGGCTAACAAGTGAATAATGCACCTTGTATATCCGTATTATTTTTTCGTATTACTGAGTCTGGGTTTCAGGGTTTTTGTTTTCTCTCCACCCTCCCCTCCATTTTATGATAAAATTAATTTCTTGCTGGGTTGCTGGAACACTGACTGCAGGCACTTGCTGTTAGTCTCAGGCCAAGGACAATGCAAGAAGCAGAGGACTTAAATCTCTCTGCACGTCTCATGAAATCAAGTATAAGCAAACACCTGTAGGCATGAGAAAGAAAGATCACTTTCTACTCTCCACATCTACACTTAAAGAAGTCCATCTTCCAAGGCTGTCAGTAAGGATGATCATTGGTGAATTGCTGATGTAGAAATTCAATAGTTTAATTTATCTAAACTGCACTTGGTATATCTCTAATGTACCTATATTTTATCCAAACTACATGTGCAATAACATTTACTGATACCAATGTATTTCCACTGAGTTGCCATTGCCACCACATACCCATCTCAAATTTGCTGTGGTACCTGATGGAAATAAGTTTTCGGATATTGTATATGAAGATGAACTTTTCTTCAAATATGGTTTCCTTTCCTTCTTTTGTATCTAATCTACTCCCCCTCAGAGATTTGAGGATTGAGGCTTTGATGAGAAACAGCAGTAAGAAATAAGAAGGGGTGTTTGTGATGCTGTTTTTTTTTTTTTTTTTATCAAGATCTCTTATGCCTCTTGTTGGATACTTCATGCACCAGTTGCTTTAGCGATAATGTGAAAACATATTATTGACTTTGTCCACCTCACTTTGGGCAAACAGAATACATGATATAGCATAAAATGCTAGAACCAGTTAACTTTGTGCAGAGATCTATATGAGATTGTTGAAATCTGAGTAAGACTTCTTCTTTCATCTTTTCCTCCTAGAGGAGAAAGGGCTCAGATTACAGGTGCATCCAAATATACCTGATACAGACAACAGATTAACATGTCTATATCCAGTTCTGCCTAAATCGTTGCAGTCTCCTGCCTCAAAACATGAAGCCTTTATTAAGGTTAGGTGATATAACTTGGATTAAAATTGAATGCATTCCAACAGCAGAAGTTTGAGGGATCTAGACCAAATCCGATTATTTACTCATTTCATCTGTCTTAGAAAAATCGAAACATTAGTGAAGGTAGTGTGTGTTTTCTATGAGTTGTTCCCTAACTCCTTCCATTCTGTGAGAGATCAGGCACAGCTGAGCCAGACTCTGAGCAACTCAAAGGTCTGCAGGTGCTCAGTGATACTTACTGTGAGGATCCTAGAGAAGTGCCTAGAGTGGGGGAAGCTTAGCTCAAAGGGCACGTGGTCCAACTTCTGGCTCTCACTACAGTGAGGCACATCCTGGTCTTGTGTGTTGTGTGTAACACATTCTCTTGATCACATCATCCAAGTAACTGGGTACAATTACCTCTGTCTGGGGTTTGAACCCATGGACCTTCAAGGACCATGTAAAATCTTCATGTGGACCTAGTAATTCCATCACATACTCCCTACAAGAGAGATGCAGGTCGAGCCAGATGAAAAGTTATTTTGCTGTTTAAATTAGCACGCCCAAAGAAGTCTGTGACAAAAGATTTTTTCTTCTTGAGGTAGTTTGATATGAAGTAGGCTTTTGCCATCACAGCTACATGTTTGTGATGTTTAGCTCCTGCAGCTCTAACTGCATTCAGAAATGACATCTGCAAGCTTCTCTTTGGAGAACACAAACTTGTTATGCTTCAGTCACTACATTAAATGTTCATCTTTTATTTTTAAGTTTCATCATTTAGTATCTTGTTTTCAATGTGTCTAGTTGAAAGATTTCAGTTCTCAGAAGCGGCACTTCAGTGTCGTGATCTAGACCTTGAGATCCCTGTTCTAAATTGTTGCCAGCTTGTCAGATTTTATATTTGAGGCATGTTTGTGAAATACAAGTTGAAACCTTATATGCCAGTATCCTAGATTGTGCCACACACTACTTTGAGCTGAAGAATTTGAGGCCAGGTAATAATTTAGGCATCCTGCTAACTGGCAGTACCGAGAGTTTGGTGTGGTAGCAGATCAGTTTCGGCAATACTATGTTACTTTTTTGACTACTTTGTCTGAAGTAGAATGAATTGTTTTCAGCTCATGTTAGCTCTCAGTTTTCATGTTAGTACTTTTTTTATTACTATATCTTGAACCTGATTTTCTATTCACTTCCATGAATTTTGTAGTGTGGTAAACACAAAGATATGAACCTAGGATTGGCAGCTGGAGCCTACAGCCTAGTAGATCTGTGAGCCCAGCTTTGCTTTAGTCTTTAAGCTTATCTCAGGTTTGCCAGAGGGAGTATGGGCCATGCCTCTGCAGCTGCAAAGCCTTCACCCCTGTGTTGGACCAGAGCTGTGCCTCCTGGGGACCAGGCTGCACGCTGCTCTGTACCATTGTCTCTTCTGTCTGCTACCATCTACTATGTGTGGCACAGAAAAATTCTCTGTAAACAGAAGACAATCACGTCACCCTCTGCTTCAAATTGCGCACCTTTTGTACTCATGTCCTTGTCATTATTTTAATTAATATTTGTCTGATAACTCTAAGTACTTTGCTTGCTCTAACTTGTAAAATGTGAGTTCATTCAATCAAACATTAATTCAGTCCTCAAAAGATATTTGCATTACAGATTGATTGTATAGTTTGCACTAAACCATCATATCAGTGTAACCCTAACTGCCAGAAGCAGCCGCTTTTAATTGTCTCCAATGGTGACCTGTCAAAAATTGATCCTCTTTGTATTCTGAAACCACAGTGACTACTTTCTAAGGTAATTACCTAGATGACTCCCAGAAAGGAAGATAAATGCATGATAATAACCTCTCGTATAAAGAATCTGGTAATTATCAGTGTGAAACATAACTATCTGAACTGTGACTTTGTGTGTGTGTGTGTGTGTGTACATGTTTATGGTAGAATAGTGAATTGGATTTCAAGTTCTACACTAAATATTTTTTTTTTCTATGTGAATGAATGAGCAATAACGTGCTGTATAAGTTGAAATCTGCAATGTATAATGTTGCTGAAATTAAATTATTTCACCTTTTGAAAACTGATTTTGCAACATTAGCACTGTTACTGAGGAGAGATTTTTTTCTGTGAACTGCAAAAGCTTTGCATGAGTTTTAGAAAGGATAGTTTGCATGCAAAATCACAGGTCTGGCTGCATTTTTGGCATGACATGATTTCCAATATTTCCAAAGTCAACAACTCCATCATACAAAGGGGTCTGGAAATGGCTGTGAATTTTGACTTCCACTGTTTTTTAAATGAAAAAATGTTTTGGGCTGTGGTATTGGGCATATTTCCTTCTATTATCTTGAAGCCTTTGGGGTGTGCAGTTTCAACTGGAGAAAAGATATGTATATATTTATATTTATATATCTTTTGAGGATCTTGCTTTAATTAGCCAAGATTATCTTCTGTGGCTAGTGTAAGAAAAGATGATAAAGAAATTTTATTTATGTCTGACGCCAGAAAGTTTCCTCTCCAACTGCAATGATCTGTCAGATCATTTTAAATATACGGAAATGAACAATTTAAAGCCAAATGGTATTTGCTATCATTTATTAAGCATTGATAATCGTTAATGTCCCTATGTTTGCAACTCATGGACTAGTCCTCTCTATATGTATTTTTTTGGCTAAGAACTTTTGGTTGAGTTCTCCAATTTTCAAAGCTTAGAAAGTGCAGAAGTTTGTATTTGAGGAGGCACTGAACAAGTTATCACAGAATTTAGGTATAGTTTTCCTTGTTCAGGGATAAATTCACCTCTATGCAACTTTTTTTTTTTTTTACTAATTAATTTAATAAGACTTAAATACCAGTTTGTCAGCATAATACAATATATCTTTAAATATAAAAGAACAGAGAGAGATGTGCCTTTGAAACTCCTGCTGGGTAGAAATTAAATTAGTGCTCTTATCTTATGTTTTTTGTATAGTCTGCACTCTGTATGTGTATAATTGCCATTAATGTTTTTCATGTGTTGTTACAAAAGTATAAACAGGTCCCTTCCTGCAAACCCAACATGAACAGACTATATAACACACTGGAAAACATTCACTTTTGGTGTTGAGATTTTGTTTTCTTAGTGTTACTAATCCTTAACCTAGTTAGCAGTTAGAACATAGCACATTTCAGAAAGCCATACTATATTAGGAAAATGTCCTTGTTCAAAGTAAACTTGCTTCTTATCACTACTTAATTTTTTTTTTTTTTTAAGCTTTAAAAATATAGAACTGCATCTCTATTTCTTCCTCTCTTTCTGATTCAGGTTTTCTCTTACTTTTGCGTTTACTGCATATTCATTGCAGTACCTCTGTTTCACTGAAATGTTTCTACAGTTTGTTGTCTCATCTCTCCACTTGTTTGAAGATAAAATATGTGATCTAAAACTGTAGCATTCTTAATTGGTTAAATACATTCAGTTCTTCTGTCCTGAAATGCTATTCTTTGCCCTCTAGATCAGATTTGTTGCAGTTATCTGCTTCTGCCAGTGACAGTTGAAGATTCCTGATGGTTTTGCGTTGTTTTTTTTTCTCGCCTTTTTTTTTTTTCTTCTCAGCTAGCTGTGTATTAAACCTGTGTATTTTTTCAGGGAGCTTCAATTTGCAAAGGCTGAGCAGGTCAATCTATTGTCCTTGCTGGCGGCCCAAGATGATGCTGGCCTGATGCACAATAGGCAGCCTTTGAGGGTCAAAGCCTGCATGTGGCTGATAACAGTGCTATTCTTGGCTGGAAAACACCATGATTAGTGAGCTTCAGTCTGTCTCAGCATGGGACTGGAGCTCAATGGCAAATCCTAAAGATGCCATATTTAGGGATCTCATCTGTCCCTGGCTTTTTCTTTAAGAATGAAAGCTGCAAACTCAAAAATCAACACACTGCTGCTTTGCTTTTTGATCGTTTGTGCATTATTTTTTGTTTGTTTGTTTGTATGTTTTTGATTGAAACCTATAATAAATAAGAGGGGGTGTGTGGAGAGTGCAAACGTCAGATTTGCTGCTTCATCTATATGCACAAGGTATGTACAATTCTACTAACCTCTGACAAGCAGGAGTTGTGCTTTCTGATTTCCATCCTCATGAGACCACTTTCCTTCCCCTGCCCCTGGGATGGAGCAATTCCCTGGCAGGGCATAGGCTGGGGCCTGCCTGGCTGGGGAGCAACTCTGTGGGAAAGGCCTTGGGGGAGAGTTGGTTGGCAAGCTGAGTGGCAAGCTGGACAGGAGACTGCAACAGTAGGGGAGACCTAGGAGCCACTCTTAGGTCCATGGCAAGAGGATGAGGGACAACAAGAAATAAGATCTTCAGGGTGATTGTGAGGAAGACGTCTTTTCCCATCAGGACAGCTGGGCAGGTTGCCCAGAGA
Organism: Anser anser; assembly: GCF_964211835.1. Taxonomy (NCBI): domain Eukaryota; kingdom Metazoa; phylum Chordata; class Aves; order Anseriformes; family Anatidae; genus Anser; species Anser anser. Next base: position 116,234,634 of record NC_139720.1, on the reverse strand, counting down.
GGTTGTGCCATCTCTGTCCTTGGAGGTTTTCAAGACCTGACTGGAGCAACATGGTTTTTGTTTCAGAGCTGACCTTGCTTTGAGCATGGGGTTGGACTACAGACTTTGTGAGGTCCCCTCCTATCTGAGGTATCCTCTGCTACTATCATCTTTTTTCTTTAAATGCCTTTTGAAAAAAAAATCACCTCAAGCCTAACTAGTGACAGGGGAAAAAAATGGAAAGAGATATGAGTCAAAATGTTGGGAAAGGTTAGATATTTGGAGAATTTTTTTTACAGAAAAGGTTGTGCGACATTAGAATAGGCTGCCCAGGGAAATGGTTGAGTCACTGTCCCTGGAGGTCTTCAAGAAATGTGTAGATTCAGAACTTAGTAGCACGGTTTAGTGGTAGACTTTATTATCAGGATAAAGGTTTGATTAGATGATCTTTGAGGTCTTTTCCAACCTGAATGATTCTTTTATATGTTGATATTAAAAACTTATTATTTCTACAGATTTAAAAGTAAAGTCAATTTTAAAGTGCTCAGATTAGGTATACGTAGGTGGGAACCATAGAGAACCTTATAAATGGGATTTACAGTGCATGGATCCATGCAGGATGAGTTAAATGTGGGAAACCAGACACTTCTTTCTTTAGGCTTAGAAAAGAGTTACAATCATAAACCAAACAGGAGAGACAGTAACCATCTTGGATATGCAAATTATTAATGCAAGATCTGGTTAGGAATGTAAAATTTTAATTACAATAGTCCTAAATTTATAAAATGCAGTGTTCTAAGATAGACTGCGTACAGTATCAGAGAAGCATAGTACAAGATTTCAAGAACTTGAATAGGAAGAAATGAATGGGTATAGGGAGCATTATGTGATGTAATGGAAAGAAAGAAAATGTTACAGCAACCTTGAGCATTCTACAGTTTAATCATTGGTATTACTACAAAAGAAAAACTTACAGAAGGGGGAGCAATAAAGTAACTTTAAAAAGTGCTGTTGTGAAATCAAAGGATAATGCAGACAAGAAAGAAAGAAATGTGGTAAAAACAAAACAGAAATGGATGGCTTTAAAGTCCTATGTGGGAAAAACAGGATGAAGATGAATGATTTATACTGGTAGGAAAAAGCTCAAAAGGAAAAAAAGAAAAAAAGTTAAGGAAAAATCATATTTTAGAAACCAGTAAATATGGATGTATGTCTTACAGAATAAAAATTAGTCACATTATATGCACAAGCATGCCAAATGAAAAATAGAAACTAAACTGTAAATAGTTTCACTAATAAATGAAAGAGGTAAAATGGTAATGTTTTAGATGTTTAAGCTAATGAGGCACTTCAGGAAGTATTTTCACCTGTAGTATGGAAAACGTACAAGAATGAATGAAGCATAGCAAACATTTTGGTCTAAGGTTATGTAAAACTGAAGAAGACAATATCTCTGCTTAATGGTATTGACACATTGTTATTCTCTTCTCCACTTGCTAGCAAAGGTTAGATAACCAAATGTCTTTGCAGGAATGCATTCCCAAATCCTTGCTTTGACATAATCTACAGCATTACTAGTATACCATAAAGTGAGAGAATCAAAACTGTGCCCCAGTAGTCAAATAAGTAGGAGGAAAAAATCATGTTTGCAGCGTTGTTATTACTAGGTGCATAGTAACTTTATGGTTTTCTTTGTGTTATATTTTCTATAAAGCTTCCCATTGTAAATTAGACAAATAATGTAGGATTATTGCATACCACTCAAGTTGAGCAGAGGTAGATTGAACAATGCTTATAAAATGGTAGAAATGCCAAGAGCTATTTAATGATAAATAAAGCTATAAATGTAGAATTAAAGCATGTTTGCTTCACCGAAATCCTGTTTTATTAATATTTTTGATACACTCATTGAACAAATTAATGTTGAGGGATTTAAATAAGAATTTGACATCTCATATTCTCACAGGAGTAATGGACATATGCATGCCTAGACCTCTTAGACCTCTTTTTTTTTTTTTTTTTTTATGAGATGCAGTTTGGCATGATCTGAAGTTAATTAAAAAAATAAGTAAATTAGTTTAGTTACTTCCATGTTTTTATTGGTTTTGTTTGTTTTTGGTTTTGTTTTTATATTTTTAATGTGGGAGAGCAGATAGGTACTTCAGCACATGGTTACTATTCTTGACAAGTAAATCCCGGGTATTATTCTTGTTAAGACTTGTGTTTCTATGTATGTGTCAACTGGAAATAAGCTGCATAAATTATTTTTGTTAGCAAATTTTCAAGGTTTTCCAGGTAGTGAGAGCCCTAAGATGAGATATGAATAGCTTGAACAATAAACAGGGAAGATGCAAAGGCAACAAGATATTTCATACAAATAGAAAACTGTGGGAGAAGTTATAGGATTAGTAACTGAACAGTTTTTAGAGAATTGTGCAATTTTACTTAAAAAAAAAATCTTAATGGAATTTTTTGAAAAGTCATTGAATTGTCATGGATTTAAACAGTCAGATTTATTTCGATAAATTTTCCAGGAATTAGAGAGAAAGTTTTATCATCCTTTTCTATCATCTGAATGGACTCAAGTGAAGTTGTTGACCTTTTTTTTCTAATACATAGTTCTGTTCTTACTGATTTAGTGTTACCCCTTTACCACTTGGTAGTGACCAAAACTGAACTTGTGCTTAAATGGCCTCTCAATATACCTTATGCTAACTTATCAGCTTGAACTTGATCTAAATCAGTAGATCCTTACAGTGAGTGAGTGGGTTATTTTCTGTCTTGAATAGCAAATCCATTAGTTTAACTGAAATTTTGCACCTCTGATGAGTTCTAGTACAGTGTTAGCTTCCTGGTCAGATTTGATCAGTTTCCTTTGTGCTGCCTGCCGAGAATCAGTGCTGCATATAAATCCAGTGTTATACATATTCTCACCATATGCCATTTTACTGTGCTCTCCTGTGTATTTCCAAAGTAAAATATCTGCTGTAGAGAGGAAAATGAAGATGTGCAGGAGATTCAGAAATCCTATCAAATGGTTTCTTCAGAACTTTCAAGAAAAGTTTTCCTGTAAGTCTACAGAAAGCTGCTTGTCTAAACCATTTAATGTGAGGTGTTATTGATTGGGGGAAGGACGGAAATGTATAATAACTCATCTACAGCCTCATTTAATCAGACAGAAATAACAGTGCCGGGTTAAGGGACAAGCAGTTAAACAATATCTAAATTTCTGGGAAATAAAGTCTAGGAGGGAAACAGCAGTAGCAAGGAAAAAAAAAACTCCTATTAGAACAGAGGTACCAAATTATCTATGATGAGGAATCTTACTATACTAAAATATAATTATGGCAAAAAATGAAAGAAAATAAATTGTGGTCTTTTTTTTTTTTTTTATTAGAGCTGAAAAAAAGGCAATCACATGTTCTTGACTATGTCTAAATAGAATTAGCAGAAAATCTCTTCAAAGAATACTACTAAATAATTATCATATGAATTTTTGGTTTGGGGAAATAACTACTACTTAGTAATAAACATCACTACTGTAGGTCTAATAGCAGGATAACATAAGGCAAAGACCAGCTGGCATAATTTTGTTCTCCCTAGCACATTTCTTTTTACACTGGACTAATTCTATCTCTTTCATTGGAACTATTCACAATTTAAAGAGCTACAGTGAGAAGACAAGGAAGTCCTCCATATGCTTAAAAAATGCCATCAGATACTTCTTCGTCATATCATGACCTTTGGGTTTACCCTAAAACACGAAGTATATACTCTTGCAACAGGAGGATTGTGCAATTCATATAGACAGTGTTCTCAAGTGAAGCCTTAGCACCACTGAGACTGTCGGAGTGATTTGTGTAGGTGAGGAGGTGCCTTGAGCATAGTGATATTTTCATAAATACCTAAATCTGTCTTACTTTGCTGTATATTTGATATCTTAATACCTCTAGAAATATGGCATTTTGTTTTTCTTCCTGATGCTCCTAGTTCTTTTTTAAGCACAGAATGTTATTTTTCAGATGGACACTTTGAGCAAAAAATAGTGATTTTTCTTGTGCAGAAAATTTCCTTTTATATGGTTCTTCAGCTATTCAGAGAAGGGTGAAAAACATATGTGGAAAGAAAGCACTCATGTTAGGATTATGAAACAACTGCAGCCAATCTAAATTTCGCATAATACATCTCCACTTTATTATTCTTGTCCTCAGTAAATATTTAGTTTTAAGCTCCACTTCAAGTTTGCCCTGAGTCAGATTCCACCTGACACAAATAATTTCTTCTGAATAGGGGGGGTACTTTATGAAAAGGAGATTATGGGCTACATGGTGAAAGGCTGCTCAGCCAAAGCTGGTAATAAAGCAAGAACAGAGAAGCTCCAGATGACTTTAGCTAATCAAATGCTAATCTTGCCATCATATCTGCTGAACAAAACACAGCAGGTAACGTTGAAGTTGAGGGCCCTGGCTGACCAGCAAGGAAGTTCTAGCTCTAGATGTCTACTTTGGTCTCTGTGTTTTCTGCCCCACTGCAGCATTGTCTCAGCTGGTTTATTTCAGTGCAGCAAGGCTGTACATTGTAGCAGACTGCAGTGGAACCACCCTGCAGTGAGATTAAGCATGTAGGAGTTGAGCACTGATGGTTCTGCCTTCTGAAGTAAACCATCTCTGCTCATCGCAGTCCTTATTCTCTATTTCCATGTAGTTACTAATCCTCTAATAGCAGATCTGGTATAGGAATTTCCAAGTCATCCTTCTCCCCACTCTTCCCAAGTGATTTGTTGCTTGTCCCCTCCACAGGAGATCACACAGTGCTTTCTCTTGTGTGATTGCTAAGATCTGAATAGTAAATTGACCTGTTGAAATATCTACAGCTGTACTTCTAGGTTAGTATACTTCACTCAGCTGATCACTCCTCTCACTTTGCAGGAGGACATCGACAGCTCTGTTGTGTGATATGCTTTGTATGATGAGACTGACTATGAAAAGTTTTAATTTTAAACAATAATAAAGCCTTGTTAGGGTTTTACTTTACTTTGGGACATGATAGTAGAACTCATCATGGATATGGTAGGGAGAATATAAATCCTTCTGATAAGAAGGATCTCCTAAATTGGATCTATCAACAGAGGAACTGTAATAAGGAAGTGGAGTTTGATATGTGTGGGAGGGAGGCAGTGTCAACATTTACAGCTTCCAAGTCGTCTTCTGTTTCTACTGTACTGCTGGGCAAGTTTTTTGTTTTCCTGAAAATCTCCCCGAATTCCTTCTCTTTGCAAAAGATATTTTGTGATATGAACTTTTAAAAAATATTTTACTCTATTCTTCATGATATTATTATCAAATAATTACAGGAAAAACTCTGAAACTAAAGTTGTTCATAAAGAAATATTTATAAAAATTTAAAGAGTTAAAATAGCAGGATATCTTTGGATTGATACATCAGGTTCTGATGTCTCAAGCAATACTCTTAAGGCACAACAATGTCCATTAATTGCTAGAGGCAGCATAAGCTTCAGTAGAAAAAATCAGCTACCTTTATTAAAGTCTGTAATAACAACACCTTTGAGACCACTTTGATTAGTCTCAGAAATGTGATTGAAGAAAGTCGTCAAGAAAACATCCTTGGCTCATGTCTCTTTAGAGTTGTTTTAAAGTCTTTTCTTCAGTATCTAAGTAGGTTTCAGAGTTTATTTTACAGAAAATATTTTCTGTCAAATTTGCCCTTTTATGAAACATAAAAACTAAACATCCATTGTGTATCCGTTAGTCCTTACATTCTTGGGTAAGTAAAAGAGAAAATCTCCATAAAAGCCACTAAAAGCGAGCACCAAACTGCAGGCATTATTCTCTTGTCTAAGGTGCTGGATTTGTTGTCATCCTGAGAAATGTAGTTGTCCTTTAATCCAAACATCATTTTATGCACATAATAAAAATGATTTCTATCCAGCAGTCACATCTAGCCATTGGCTCATAAATTCTTACCAACCCCATCTTGTTGTCCCTGATGAAGGACGTTCCTTTACTTGAAGCCAAGAACACTTCCAGCGGGCACTCACGTGATAAGTTATGAAACAAACAACTGTAGGCATCAGAACTAACAGAGAAGAGCTGCCTAGAACAGTTAAACCAAAGCAGAATTAGCTTACATGAGTCTTGTCCTCTTCTCTGAAGTCTTCTGAAATAAAACATAAAATTGTGTTAGCATATGTACATAAATAAATGCATGTGTGCATGAAAATGCAATGCTTCTGGAGTTGTAAAAAATATTTAAAAGAAAAGAGAGAAAGAAAAATAAAAGTCTTCTGCCAATCTTGTTCATTTGTCAACTATTACATAATGGAGAGTGAAGTCAGGTGATAGCAAATAATAATAAACATACTGCAAACTGATTACTAGACAACTACGCAATAAACCAGGTTTATTGCAACACAGAAACTACTTTCCTGGAGCAGTTATGACCACCTCTAAATCGGTTTTCTAAGTAATGTGTCAGTTCAGATTCCATAAAGCTGCATTGCTCTGACTGAGAACACGATGTTTTTTGAGGATGCAGTTAAAACACAGACAGATAGGACTGAGTCTCCCTAGAAGTTCATTGTCTTATAGGATTCTCCACAGTTTAAGTTGAGCCTAGGAATGCCCTCATTGTCCTTGTCTGAAGTTTTATTGCATCCAAACAGCATATAAGTGTTTTTAATGCATTTGGCCATATATTTTTCTACCCTAGTTAACTACTTTTTGCTTCACTTGGAAATATTGGAAGGTAGGGCTGCTTGATATACAGGAGTTGTGTTTCAAAGAAGGAACTGATTCCAAGCAGGAAGACCTTGTCAAGACAAGGGTCCATTTTATCCATTGATCCAAGCCAAACAAGCCATCTTGGTCTCCTCTTTCTAAGGAATTATAGAAGATGGTGAGTTATTTCACCTCAGTCTAAGGCACCTGTCTTGAAACAAACCCCTTTGGAAAGCTCTTGCTCTCTCTATTGATTAGAGGGTGCCCACCCAATCATCTCAGACTGCCTGGTTGTACAAGGTGAATCTCACTCTAGATTTGTGTGTTTATGAGGTGGTTCTCTCATGTGATTTCATACAGGAAGAATGCAGTTGGAAGTTTGGTCTGTCTTTGAAAAACTTGTCTGGTGTTTTTGAAGTCTGTGCTGTGGTCCTAGACTGGTCATGATAGGGCGATCTTTCCCAGGAATTTCAGCCAGCTGGTCTGCTCTCTTCATATTCAGTTAGCCCAGGTCCGGTAATCATCATTTTGTTGCCCTTGGATTGCTGTCAGAGTAAGCAAATTGAACTTTCTATCGTTCTGTGTGTGCCCTACCACACCACAGTACTGATTAGGCCAGTTAAGTAGGATGTCTCTTCTTTCATTTTGGACAGAGAAATTAACTTTCCCTTTGTCCACATGCTTTCTGCAGTGGGTCGATAGCAAGAAATTTGAAAGAACAAATATCCCTCTGTATCATCTCAGTAGAAAGCACCCGCTGAGAATAGTTCAGCACTGGTACCCTGCTCACAGAATAGGCATATTCAGAGAATATGATATAATTTGATTGACAGCTATGACAGGGTCAGGGAGAACAATCTACAGAGAAAGAGTTACTGGGAGCAGAACTGTGAGTGTGTTTGTATGGGGGGAAAGGAATTTAGTGTTGTCAAAGAAAATGCAGGAACATGGAGGAAAATGAGTGGTGGTAGATTAGTTATAAAGGAATAGATGTTTGGGGGAAAACAGAAAAGAGAGAGAACAAGATCTGAAGTAAGACCAGAATGGACAGCCAAGGAAAGCAACAGAGTTTTAAGGAAGAGTAACACTTTGGGGAAATGAGAATTGATGGACAATGGTATCAGTCACTAAATTAAGGAGAAAGTAACCTAAGCATAAAATATTCCTTAAAAATGGAGGGAGGACTCATCAAAATAGGTACTAGTGGGAAAACAGAAATGAATGAAATTAAAAGGTGACTTCTGATTTGATAGAGTGGTTAATGCCAACATTTTACAATAACTTGAAATCTTTATTAACATTGTGTGCACTGCAGCTTTTGAGTGTCTGACAAAATGCTAGTAAAACTTCACTCAACAAGAGCATGCATGCCTCTGATTCTCCTTAGTGCCAGGATTTCAGAGTAGTCAAAGGCAGTCCTCAAGCTTTTGGCAGTCTTTTAGGGATCCCAGCTGCCAATCATTAAGCAACTTGAAACTCAGACTGAACTCTTCTACCTGACATGATATCCAGCAGGGAGCCAATTTAGAGAGCAGAGGACAGGTGTGTTATGTCCAGGCTCTAGCTTCCTCCAGGCTGATGATTTTGTGCCTAAATTGATTGCGCTGTTTTAAGCCAGTCAGGTAATAATGATGACTTGTATAAATCTGAGACCTTTTATTTTTTTCCTGTGAGGGCAGAGGTGGTAACAGAAAATGAGTCAGGACTAATGAAATAATCCCAGCTAGTATTTAGGGACTGTAAACTCCGATTAGGAGCTAATCTCGTCTGCTGGGTGGTGGGTGGTGTTTGTATTGAAACAGTGATACAACCAAGTAATCAGAATTGTTATTAATACTTGTTAAAAAGATGGGCTGTGTTTCTGATGTGCATGTGTTTTTGTTGTTGTTTTGCTTTTTGTTTTTCTTTCTTTTTGGGGTGCTATTCCAGGATAGCTTCGGATAGCTTCTGATTTCTAGCCACTGAAGGACATTACTCGTCTTTTATTTTTTTAAAGATCAATTTAATTGCTTCATTGCATTGATTTCCAGAACCTTAGCAGTAGGGTTAGAAAGAATACAATATAAGAATACTAATTATTAAATAAATATCCTAGTTATTACACCATTCTTAAGCAATATCTGCAAAACCTTCATTGTTAGTTAATATTTTTAACTATCATAAAAAAATCTGTGCTGTTTGTCTCATTCTTCACAGTCTTGTGAGATTTTTCTGCTTCTGTTCTGTTGGCTTTCCATGCTTAAATAGTGTTTTTATCTACGTAGATCTGCAAGATCAGTCATTTTGTGACCTTGGATGTCTGTGTGTCTCTGTATAGCAGTAAACAGAACAGGATCCCACTGGCATACTTAGTAATTATGAAGATTATAAGATTATGACAATATTTAGTTATTATAAGATTTAACTGTAATAGGTTAACCCTTTCAAAGTTCCCCGTTAGCAGCCTAGTGCCATCTTTGTGGATCGGCTTTCCTTTATGGACAGCGTCTTTTATAAGGCAGGAGAAAAACCTATAGATACGAATCAGCACGGCTCATCCTGTGAGATGCATCCTGACTGCAGGTCCTTCTTGGAAGGGAAACAGGAGGCATGGAAAGCCCCGAACTGTTTCTCTCACAGAAACTCTAGCCATGCAGCTCTAATGCACACTGAGCAAGGCCTTCACTACCATGCTTTGACAAGTCTTAATATTTCAGTTAGCTTAGTTTTTTTTCTTCTGATGGAAAGTTTGAGCTCGGGTTCAGACTCTTTCATTTTGAGTACCTTCAATGAATGGAAATATTTTGGTCTTTTTTTTTTTCTGACTTTTTTTTTTTTCAGAAAGATTTTTATTTTCCCGTCTGTTTTATTCCTCAGTCTTTGATGATAAGCAAATAATTATCTGAATTTTTAAAGATCTATAGAAGACCTGGAGTAATTGCTATAGAAGAAATGAAAATGTTCACATAAATGAAAATAGTCACTAGTGGCTATCATCTACACTGAATCCTGGAGAAATTTTAGAAGCTGTAAGTTATCAGTTATTCTTGGAGTTCATGACTAGACAAGATCCCTCTTTAGGTAATCAAGAAAAATTGGAACTTCCTTGATTTTCACAGAAAATCATATTTTTCATTTTGAGTAAAATGAGTACAGGAATTCATGCAGGATCCACATTTACTCACATTTACTGATATTTTAATTGCTTTTCCTCAGGGGCTGAGAAACAAGGCCAAGTGAACCTCAGCAGTAAGGAGCTGGAAGCCAAGCTTTGTTTGGCATTGTTGCTCTCACCGTTCTTTCTTTTCTTTTCTTTCTGCATTTTTTTCCCCTTATGTGTTGTAACAGTTTCATTGATGGAAGTGTGGTATGCATGTATGGGAAATATAACATTGGCTGGTATGATTGATGTAGAACATGCCTTAACATATGGACAAGAGTGAAGTTGCTGAAATTATTTGGGTTTATATCAGCTATAAATATGTTTGTTAGTTGTGTTTTATTAAACAGACATATAACTTTTTAAAAATCTAAATCATATAAGCAGTCTTTCTCATAATTCCAAGTGAAAATGAAATGCGGGAAAGTGGTTAAATAATTATATTAAGAAATAGGTGAAACTGTCCTTCATTTTGACAAGACCTTCCTTGCCTAACTAAAATACATTACTGAAGGTCAGTTAGTTAGAGGTATATAGTAGAACTAGAAATTAGCACTGAAGAAATACTGAATAAAAATTACTTTTTAGTACTCACTGTTTCCTTCTGTAGTAATGTATAAGAGGCGTGAAAAATGAAATGAACTACTGTGAGAAATGTCCTACAGAGCATTAGAAGGTGGTTTCTTTTCTTTCTTTTTTCTTTTTTTCTCTAAAGAAAAAAAAATTCTCATGTTTCTTGAAAATACTTATAAGCATGTAATTTTCATCTTCTATATTTATTGCGGAACAGCATCTCGTTTAAAAGTATGGAATTAGAAATTCAGGATTTCAGTCATTTTAAAAATTGCAATGATTCTACTGAATTGCCCCATTCACAAAACTCAGTCTTTCCCAGAAGGTATGGACATAATGCACTTTTTTAATAGATTTATAAAAAATTTGCCTTAAAAATGTGACTTCTCACTACAGTTTGGCATGTGTATACATATAAATTAGCACAAAATATTCAGACTAAACAACCTCCTTGGAGACAAAGAGGTTAAGAGGCCAAAGACATTCTAACTTGATAATGTGCTGCTTTGTATATTTTCACATTGATTCTTTAGCTTTTAGAATGTGGTCTAAAATTTTAGTTTGGTCTATATGTTGGGTAAGCCGATAAGGCAATATGCTTAAGAAGAGTGCTGAATCAGGTCCCTAATTCACAAATGATCTTCATTTCAGTATGCAGAAAAGTTTTGCTACTATAAATGAAACTGGATCACTTTAAATCTTCTTTTTTTGTCACCTTTTCAAACCAGAAGTATTTTTTTTGTATTAAAATTTAAGTTTAAGTTGTAGAGTTTTTTAAAGCTTTTGCTTTAAAAACAGCTCTTTTTCCTTTTTTTTCTATATTTTTGAAACTATTTCCAGTTTATTGAAAGGCACGTACCTAAAATAATACAAATGTTAACAGAAGCTGGCAATGAAAATCCTTGAAGATGGGGGTGGGGGGGGTGGGTTGGAGGGGGAGGAAGCCTTTTGTTTGGAGGCTTTTTTTTTTTTTTTAAAAAAAAAAAGACCTTGTCTACCGTTAGTGTGAATCTCAAACCAAGGAATCTTAAACATGTATCTTAACTGATGAGAAAATTTAGAGGTGTTGTTGCTCACTGTCCCTCATATATGACATTTGACATTTTGGGTTAAAAGTAACAACACAGAAAAGAAAGTATTTTGAAAACAAACTTGTAATTTGAATTCAGCCAACAGTATGCAGGCTTGGTAAGATCTGAAAACTGTTTAGAGTAGTCTGTATGCCAAACAAACAATTATTTACCATTATACTTTTTTAAAGTGCATCTTTATTTTAAGTAGTAGATTATTTAGCTGTAACATCTTATTCATCTTTAAATATTTTACGAGTTATATTTAAAGCAAATTCATTTCATTTACTGTGTAAGAGATCCCAGGAGGCATGTCACTTAAAGCTTTGTCTGAGTTTTTGGTGTGTTTTGGTGTGTTTTATAGAATGCTTGAATTTCCTTTTTTTTTTTTTTAAAAAAAAATATGTATATATTTTTATTTTATCTGAATATATATATATTTCCAAAATAATGTTCTGTTTGAAACAACTCTGGAAGATTCTGTAAAGCTCATGATTGCTGTAGTGCATTTCCTGCACTCTTTTTCAGTTTTACAGCATTTACAGCATGTCTTTTACAGCATTTCCATTTTGTGAAAACCTTTATACAAAATATTCAAGAATGGATGGAGAAAATAAGCAGCAACAGGGATGATATATACTGTGGGCAGTTGGGTAGCTGAATCTGAAACAGAAAAAGGCAGAGCTTGCAAAGAGAAAAACAGAGATATAACAGAATAAAAGAATTAAAAGAGGGAGGAGCTTAAAGATATGAGGAAAGAGCCCCCAAAGGAAGTTACTGTTGGCAGTAGTGCAAATTTTTCTCCTCTGCAGAAATAGATTTACTTGGAAGATATACCAAGTGATGTTTTAATGATGAGTACTGTAGTTAGCAAGTAGGCAAACTGCTGACTTTGACTGGTAGTTATTAGTTATTCATCTCATGTGAATTGTTATTTAATTGCATAATATTACTTCCTATACAGTGATTGAAACAAAGCATAGCTAGTAAATAGAATAAATTAAAAAGAATGCAAGTATAGCTGAATAGGCATGACACGTGAAAAATCTTTGGAGCTGCTTAGTATATTGCAGGTATTCATCAGGAGCAAATCAACATAATATCATTCATGCCGAAGAATCTGTACTTGGGTAGTGCATTTGGTGACAAATGTCTGCTTTTCTCCCCTTCCACCTAGCTATAACCAAATCTCTGTTCCTTGTAAAATGAAATTATTTGTTTTACTGAACATGAAGCATAGTATGCAGAACGCCTCCCATCCTCCTTTACTGTCCCAGTTTCTTCAGTTCTGTGAGTCAGTGGAGCACTGGAGGTCAGCAGTTGGTCTTGCCCAGCATGAACTTTAGGAGTAAATGTCAGCAAGCTCCTAAGCTAGCAGTGGATTTCTCATCAAACTTTAAGACCCTGGTAAAGCTCTTACTGATGCTGTGGTGATGATCAACATGCTGTATGTATTTCCATTTTAAAAGAAGGTAAACCTAGGGACTTGACTGAAATAAAACAACTGTTCAAGACGTACTGTGATCTTACCAGCCTTTAAGTTTCTCTAATATAAACCCTCCATAAGAAGCTTTGTCCTCTTAATCCTCCCTGGTTTTTAGACAATTTGTTGTCTAACAATTAAGTACAGATGGTTTGGAGCTGTAATGCTGATAAACAAAGATGCTTAGGATTGCTTCAATTTCCGGGTTGGATTTTAACAGTAATCTATGTCTGAAACATAAGAAATCTGTTTTTACCTGAACTTTAATGCCCGTTTACAGATAGTTGACATATTTCAGTGATTACAGTATGTATGTAAAATACCATGATTATGTTTAGAATCATGGAATGACTTGGGTTGGAAGGGACCTTAAAGATCGTCTTCTTTAGTGGAGGAATAAATCTGTAAGCAGTCTGTGTAACAGTGTCCAGCTCTTCAGCCGGTGGCACATTGTGGCACAACTTTCTGCTTCATGTAGCTGTGCAAGAAGGGTCTTCTACCATCAAGGGAGGTTTGATTTTGCAGATGCAATACCACAGTGAAGAAACTGAGATGCATGAGAAGCTCTTCAGAACAGTTATTTAATGTGGAGGAAATAGCTGAAGACTCCCAGAATGATTCACTTGCTAACATCTTTTCAGGAAATTCTGCCTTTCTCTTCTTAAAACATAGACATGGGCAAAAGTATAAGTTTTAAGGCTGTGCAATACTTCCATTGATTCAAAATTTTATGGGGACACCGTATCGGTTTCAAGGTTTCAAATAACACCATTGCCATGAGTCCATAATATAGACATTTTAAGTTGATAAAAGATCATGACATATCATTTTAAAACATATATAAGTAATCGCCTCTGTGTGATTTCTGACTGATGGGTCTGTATTTTGCAGCAGCTGTACAGTGTCAGTCACAACTTCAGTGTTGACCCCTAAATTTTCTGCAGCTTTTGACAAGATGAGAGCTTTTGTGTCAGCAGGAAGCATGTCAATGTTGTTGTACTAGTAAGATATCACACACACATTACACACGTGTTCAATGCAACTTTCTTCAAGTGGTATTTTGCTTGGGCCTTTTAGGTATCGTGTGAGGAGGGATAAAATATCTAAGGTGGCAGAAGCTGATACTGAATTTGTTCTCATGCTTCAAACATAGTTTTGCTGAACACACATGCTTGCCTTTTGGTGGAGACATTAAGGGCCATCTTCTGTAATAGTGAAAATTCATGTGGGTGTTTGAGCTAAAGAAAGCAATGTTGGTACACATTCATTGAAGATCTGTCTCCTTAATGTTTGGATATCAAAATTTAAGGTACTATTTGATGTGAACTGACTCAATTAACTTGTAGCATTAGAATACAAGGAATCTTGTTGAGGCCATTCTAAATGCTTTAAAATTAGTGATTTAATAACATATGAGACCAAATTAGTTCTTTGACTGCTTCTGGATGAGGGAGCAGGGAGTTGCTTAAGGAAGGAGTCAGCACAGGATAGTCCACAAGGAGACAACAACCCAGCCAAGACCATTTTGGACAAGCTGTGCTGGAAAACTCCTGCTCCGTGGCCTCTCCTGGAAGCTTTCCATACTGGCAGGTGCTTCAAGTCCAGAAAATATGGAAGTTTTCACTGCTGCTCCACAGTAGCAGTCATGTGTTGTGGCAGCCTCTCTCTTCTTCACTGTCCTTCCAGGTTGGCTGGCTCAAGGTCTCTTGCTGGCTTCCACATTGTTTTGGGTGTTTCTGCTAGCTGCAGGGTTCCTGCCCTTACCTCCAGGGACAAGCATATGCACAGCGAAGAAAGTCACCTTTCCCTTCAAAATCATTGCAGCAATCCTCTCTCTCACTTTTGTCCCTGTAAGCAGATCCTGAGCATTTATTTACTCCTCACTTTCCAGCATTGTTTCAGCCTTTCACTCTCACCTTGCTCCCTTGCAGTAGTGGCACTGCAGGCTTTTTTTTTTTTCTTTTTTTTTTTTTTCTTCTGGGATTTAGTATCTAAAAGCTGCATGCTGTGGAGGACAGAAGCAGGGGCTGACCTGTATACCTAGCTATTTTTGTCAGTATTAACTATCCTGTTCAAAAAAGTGTACTGGCAGCAGAATACCCATCATTATACAATTCTCCAAATGTGTTTGAGCCAGTGAAGTATCTTCTCAAATGAATGGGCAGAATGTGTGTTTGGACCTTATTCCTGTATATTTCTATATTTTCTTTGTTTGTTTGTTTTGAGAATAGTGAATTAGAGTTAAACCTGCATGTAGGTAGCCATGTTCTTGCAGTGAAATTGTCGTCACTGGTTTTGTCTCAGGAAAAAAAAAAAAATCCTGTCTGGCTTCATTTTGCCACAATGACTAAACAAACCCTGCAATGTGAACAGGAGTTGATAGGTGAAGATATGTGTGCTTAGTTTTCACGGGAGTTAATGTTTTAAAAGGATGGAATGGTCATGTGTGTAAAGCATTCAGGTGCTCTGATGAGGAGCAGAATATAAAAATAAAAGCTTAAAGATGAGGAAGAACCCATTTCATTCAGCTGCAGTTTACATCTTCAGAGAGCCGGTAACTATTTTAAGGATATTCCTGTGTTTTGATTCTCAGTAGCTTTCCTTATAAATATAAATAGTAGAAAATCAAAAAGAGGAAAATTAGCTTTATAGCAAAATGTTGCCAGAGGCCTGCTACTATAATAACCACACATCCATAATTCATAGGGAGCTTGCAAGAAACTGCAGCTTTCTATTTTCTTCTGAAAAAGGTGAATTTTTTGTGAACTCCTTTTGCTTGGAAGTTTGGCTGTTTTTCCAACCTGAAGCACAAACAAAACAGTATTTCCCCTTCTCTATTTTAAACGGAAGATGTTTAGTTTCATCTAGAATATTACAATTAGAGATTTTATATCCTGTAACATAGCAAAAGAAAATGCTTTCTTGCAACTGTTATAAAAAGGCTCGTTTTGTTTTTATATAATTATGTGCTGAAAAGTTTCATTTTAAGTTCAGAGTGATCCTTCTGTAATTCCACTCTGACTTTGGAGCCTGAGTTTTCTTTCTGAAGCCAGGTACAAATAACTAGAGAGGCATTCACAGTATCTTCTGCAAAATTTGCTGAACAGTACAGTAGATACCACAGCCAATGGCTGAGCCTTATGAAATAATGAAGTGTTGCAATTGCTATTCACTTAGGATGTCTCAAAAGTCTGTTATGTTCCTATTAGAACAGAAGTAAGGTGAAACAGATCCCATGGTGTGTTCCTTTCCAGCTTAGCTACATCTGTGTATACTGCTTTGAGGTATAGATGGTGAAAGGAGTGCATGCCTTATGTCTCCTTCACAGCTCTTTGCTGTTTTGCAGTGTTCTATATCCTTCCTGGTTCTTTGCTGAGTGACTAGCCCTTGCAAGGCTAGCTGTTGGGTCCTAAGTTATGGTTCATTAATCTCTCTTTTTTTTTTTTTTTTTTTTTTTTTGTAAAGCAGTCCAAGAACTAGGAAAGCTGATCATCTTTTCTGTCTATAGCTGCTTCACCATACTGCTGTGTCTCAGGAATAACTGGTTATGCCAATTTTCGTTATCTCCTTCCTCAAAAGAAAAGCCAGTTTAACTTTCTATGGTCACAACTGAGTCTGTTAGCCTTTGTGTCTTGCCCAGTAGCTTGACTTTTTACAGTATTAAGGTTCTCTAGCCTGACTCCTGTTTTCAGTCTTGGGTATTTATTTCAAGGGAATGAATTGTTCCATAATACTATCATATTACAGATGGATGTGGTGGAAAGAAATATGGGAAGGTGTTTTGGAGGACTATTGCAACCAATACAGGCTGACTAGAGTGCTGTAGCTGTGTAAGACACAGACAGCATAACTGGGTACAAGAAGCTCTTGTTTCAGTGGTTTATGTCTGCCTATAGGTAATGATGTAGGATAATTGAACACAAGAAAAAAACAAAGGAAAAAAAGTTTTTCTTCTTTTAAATCCCCTTTCTAGTTCACATCAGAGATGAGATCTATAACAGAGATCTCTACATTCAACATGGCTTGCTGCCAGTGAAATGCAAATTAGAGCCTGGCTTCTGCAAGCTTCAAAGCCGGGCAGAAAACAAGACACTGCATCTTTAAGAAGTGCTTATTTGGCATTTACTTATTTAGTTAAAGATCATTGCCAAGCAGAACTCCCGTGGGAGGAGTGGATGGCTCATTGGGCCTCATGGGGAGGGCGGTAATTAAACTCTGAAGGCAAGCAATGATGTTAAGCTAAAAGCTCATCTTTAAATAGTAATACACTTGCAATGTAAAGTGGAAGGCCCTCGGGTGCCTGTTGACATAGCGTTAGGAGCTGGCACTTTTTTATATAAAAGCTAAATTGAAGAAACTGTTATGAGCTCATCTGCATAAAGCAATATGATTCTGCCTGAGGGTGTGGGCAACAGGGAGTGATTAGCAAAACGTCTTTTTCCCTGCTACTCTGTTGCTCTGCTAACATGCCACTTGTCACTGAGAAATTTGAGATACCATATGCCAACCTGCGTCTACAGAGACCCCCTTGCTGATTGCACATTGAAGAATTCCTCTTCAACACATGAGGTGCTGTCAAAAGGCATTTCTGAGACTGCACAAAACATGCTGGAAATTAAAATCTCGTGTTGCCTTCCTATTCCTTCCTCTTTTGTTGTATCTGACCCTTCCGATTCCAAACTTTAGACGTGAAGCAAAACACAGGTAGAGAGGAAGAACTGGGCATTCTGTGCTGACCTTCATGTCCTCCTCATCCCATGTGGGTTGGACTTGCTTATGCAGAATAACCTTCAGCATGCTGATGCTCCAGTTCCCATAGAGGAATCACAGCCAGCTTGATTTCTGTGGAGGTCTGGATGGGGGCATTCACTTTGCTTAGCAGCAGTTTGAATTCCTCATAGCTTTGTCTCCTGGGGCAGGGAGGGGGCACCCGATAGAATGATATTAATAATGAAAAGAAAATGAATAACAAGCAATAATACAATTTCCTGTCATACCAGTTGCAGAACTCAATTACTTAAAATAAATGAAATAAAGAATCCTGTAAACCTTAGTTCAAATGGCAATTTTTTTGTTGTTGTTGTTTTGAGACAGAAATTGCTTTTTCTGTCTTAACAAAATAACCCTAATTTTCCGTCTTAGCATTTTGATTTTCATATCTGATGTTGAGTGGAAGATGTAATTAGTATGTATAATATATGCATACAAGTACACACTGAGCTCTTCAGAAACATATTTTAATGTGACATTTCAGTATCCTAGATAAGTGTTCTACCTACATTTCAGAAGTGAAAAACATGCAGGGATGTCTTCACTTTTAGGTTGTTTTGTTTTTCTTTGAAACTGGATGTAGTGCTGCAGTAAAATGCAAGGCTGTCTTCATAGAATCATAGAATGGTTTGGGTTGGAAGGGACCTCAAAGATCATCTAGTTCCAACACCCCTGCCATAGGCAGGGATGCCACCCACTAGGTTCCAGGTTGCTCAGGACCTCATCTAACCTGGTCTTGAACACCTCCAGGGATGGGGCATCCACAACCTCTCTGGGCAACCTGTTCCAGTGCTCTACTCTCTGCGTGAAGAATTTCCTTCAAACCTCTAATCTAAATCTCCCCTCTTTTAGTTTAAAACCATTCCTCCTTGTCCTCTCTTAAGTCTTCATTTTACAGAAGATATGTTGGTGGATATTCTAAAAATTAGCTTTTGAAGCCATGGAGATATTTACAGATGATTGTCAGATATTCTGAAATGTGCCCTTTGAAACAATAATGTCTGATATTTTGCATATTTTAATATAGACCTAATCTATCCAAATGGTGGCCTGCTAGATGACTCAGCCTAGACCCTAAATTATCTTGGATTCTTTCTAGCAAACTTGTGCCTGTTGACATGCTGTGCATCAAGAGCAATCACTGTGGTTCTCTGCTGTGGAAATGCTGAAGTTGGTTGCTTCTAGTTTTTGTTGCATGGAAAGAGATTGGCTTTATTGCACCATGTGAACTGAAGGTCATTCCCTCAAAACAGTCCCTTGGACGTTTTGAAGATCCTGTTTCAGAATCCAAGCAAAAGCACGTTTCTTTGTGTGAACATCCATGCACTTAATACCAAACAAAGTATATTCAGTAGTTTAACAGTGATATATGGGGACATTCACCATTAACTCACTGATTCTCCTACAAGACTGATAGTGAGTAAAATCATTTCCATCTGTGCAGCGTTAGGTGAGCTGTCTAAATGATCACTTAGCTAGAGGTCCTGTTGATTAGGACAGCATGTCTATACCACAGATATACTGCATGGGTCATACTCTCGATGACCATTCCAGTAACAAATCCAAATACTGCCAAGAAGCTGAGGACAAACTAAGCTTTCATCTTTGGGAAGGCTGGTTCAAGCATTTAGCAACAATTCAGAGATCTTGGGACATTAGGTCAGTCTGAAAGGAATATGAAAGAGGATCCCCTTGTAAATGGGACTGAAATATAACAACAGTTTAAATTTGGAAAGCTGGTGTAGCTATTATACCAGTGCTGTTTCTAGCCTATGCATAGAGGGTTTCAATGCCCCAGGCTGCCTGTTTGCTGAGCGTGAGTGGGGAAGCTTGTTTATTCTTCCTCCCCTGTCATGCCACTTTTGACAAGAAGAGACATGAAAAGCTCAAGGGGCTAATCAGTTTTTAGGCTCTGACCCGCATTTTGAGTTAGCAAAATTATGAAATATAGGAATTCTCATGTCTTATTATATCCTGAGAAAGGCAATGATTCCACAGTTGCTCCAGAATTAACTCTGTGTGAATGAGAAGTTAATCAGGCTCCATATCTTTTTGAGAGAAACTAAACAGTGGAAGGGAATGAAAACAAAATGCAGGTGATGATGATGTGAGTGATTTTTTTTTTTTTTTTAAAGCTGTGCCAGGTGCATTAGAGGTAGCAGAGAAAGGAAGACAAGAGCATAATCCGGTCACCAGCTCACCAGCTCTCCCAAAAGATAAACTAGAATCATAGAATCATAAAATCATAGAATATCCTGAGTTAAAAGGGACCAACGAGCATCACTGAGTCCAACTCCTGAATCCGCACAGGACCACCCAGAAATCAGACCATATATCTGAGGGCATTGTCCAAATGCTTCTTGAACTCTGGCAGGCTCGATGTCATGATCACTGCCCTGGGGAGCCTGTTCCAGTGCCCAAACACCCTCTCAATATATCCCATAATATCAAGTTTATTTTAGCAACATTGTAGAACAGACCTGACAGAGAGCTTTCCACACCAAAACATCAGAAATACACATATCTCTTGACGTATGATACTTTACTTTATTAACATGGGTCTGTTTTGCACAGTCTAATCTGGAGCAAGCAAAGAAACAAAAGTACATCCACTATAATTCCCAATAAATGGGATTACTGCAAGAGTAAGATTCCCTGCTTAGTGAAACTATAAAATTCATGTGAATGTAAAAAAAACTGAAGACAAAAGCCACACCGTAGTATGCGCTAATTTTATTTGAAGGATGTCTAATTGTACTTTAGTCTTTTCCCTATGATCTGGGGCATTGGCTGAATATTCCTGAATTAAGAACCAAAGGTGTTTTCAAACATGACAAGGAGGTTTCTGCTTCATTTTACCCTATAAAATTACTAATTTCTTGTATGGAATAACTCTAGGAAGAGGTAGTTTCTGCATGTGGTTTTTCTTTGCATACTATTAGACTTGATTTTAGAACAGATTGAGAAGGGCATATAGTACTCATAGTACTTGTAAGTTTAGGATTTCGTATTAAAAGAAAAATATTCTTTAATGTATCATGAGACAAAGCTTAAAAAATCCTGTTAGTGTCAGTGATGGTACTTATTTCTCTTGTCCTCCCTCTCTCTGTTCTTCTTTTGCTCTAGCGGCTTTGACTATTGATGCTAATTAGTACTGAAAAGGACATTTTTGGCAAGGCTTTTAAATACAGCTTTTATCTTCTCTAGCAACAGACAAAGTTGTACTTAATGGTATTTGACATCTAAGAGTGACTGCAAAGTTTCTTTTTTGTTGATTTTTTTTTTTCCTAAAGGATCTCCTTATTCTTCTAATTTGTTAGGAAATCAGATGTACTTTTATTTTCAACATGCTTCTATACTTGACTGAGAACATGCTTTGTTTACATGACTGTATGATATTAAAAAGCAAATATGAATGATATCAGTGTGGTTCTGAGTGTTTAACATCAGATTTCCTTTTATTAGGCTTACACTGAGCATTCTGTTGAGCTACTGCTTTTGTTATACACATATGTTAAAATCTTGAAATGATGTATTATCTTTTTTTTTTAAAGTGTTTTAAGACAATTCCTCTTAACATCTTCTGGTTATTGGCCTGAATAGTACAGCTGGTGTACAGTTGCAAAGGGACTCATGAGAAATAATTGATCCAAATATTGCTGTAGGTATTTCCTACCTGCCAATCTGCAGTGGTGTTTTTGCTATACTTTCTATGAATCACTGTAACTATTTTCTTTAGAGGGATATTTGGGATTTCTGTGTGGATGTTGATTTTGGCCAGTCAGCATCGCCAGATGTGACTGTGCTGGTGTTAGACTACAAGTGTAGCCATTGAATATAAAGTCTTGGAAACTGAAGCACTAAAATTACTACAGCCTTCAGAATTGATTGACTAGGCATTTAACATGAATCCTACTCACAGAAACCTTTCTCGTGACTGTTTCTGTTTCACGACAGGTATGTCCCAAATCTAGTCAGTCTACTTCTGCTACCTCAAACCATTATTTTTTCCTGTTTTTAATTTGCATTGAAAACTGCTAGAATTAAGCTGAACAGGATGTAGAACACATACACACATCAAAAACAAAATAAAACAAAAAAAAAACTTAGTAAGATATCAGACTTAGACTTATTTTAGGTTCAATTCATCTGTAGGTCTGGACTTGGCTAGAGAATGGCAATTATTAATCTCTAGAAATACATGCATTCATGCGTTCTCCTTTGGCCTTCTTCCTCTTTCATTGTTTTCTGTAATTATTCTAAACTATTAGAGCTCATTTCAAGTCCAGATTTTGGGAGACAGAGAAAATTTGCATTTCTATTAGAGAAGGCAGCTCTAAAACCTGGAATTGTT
Source organism: Anser anser (assembly GCF_964211835.1). NCBI lineage: Eukaryota > Metazoa > Chordata > Aves > Anseriformes > Anatidae > Anser > Anser anser. Next base: position 116,212,529 of record NC_139720.1, on the reverse strand, counting down.
TCAAGCTACTTTCCAATTCTTTCACCCTCCATCCCTCTCCAGAATTTAACTGCCCAAACCAAAACAACTGATAGCACATAATCAGTGCAAAACCTCATGTGGACTTTCATGAGCTTTTGGTTAGGGTTCTTGGCCCCCCCAGAGGTTATAGCCATCTGTCATCAGAGAACAATCTAACTTACACTGGCAAACTGGCCCAAGGAAAGGAAATATAGAGATGAGCTTTCTCTCATTTTTGCATTTCTCAGCTGCATGGCATGCTCTGCCACAGCCTAGAGCTATGGTTATGGCCCTAACTGCTGGGCTAAATCATGGATACAGCTTGTCAGCAAATCTCAGGGTTTTCCCCCCTCAGTTTTCTGTATGCAGATTTCCCTTTGAGGCTGGTTCCACTTACATAATTTCCAGTTAAATTCTATTATTTTCCCAGAAATATTCTTTTTCAAACCAGGTAAGCAAAACCCAGAAGCACGTTCCCTTGTTCTGTACTGCCTTATTGAAGTTACAGTTTGGATGCCTCCCCATAGGCCAGACTTATTGAAAAAACATATTTCTCAGAAGACAGCAAAGATTTATTTTGGTCAGCTGTTTGGTATAGTGAATTGACTGATACTGTATGGTTTACAGCAGATACAGCTGTATGAGAAAGCTCTGCACAGGAAATAATAATGCCATTCAGCTCTCAAATTTCAGATCCCACAAGGCAACCTGTGGGCCTTGCTAGGAGGAAAGCTTCATTACCCCTGGGAAGTGTAAATCTTCAAGGAGCTGACCTGTAGGTGAGAACGGTGATCCAACCCTCAAGTGCCGTATAACCTATGCTTTTTTTTTTTTTTCCCCTGATTGAAAACAAGAGTTTAGTGTCATTCAAAAATAAATAAATAAATAAATAAATAAAACAGTTTGGGAAATTGGATTTTTTTTCATTTTGATTGGGATTCTAAAGATACATATTTCAGAATCTGAAGCCCTTTTCAATGAACACCTGTTCAATGAAGAACATTGAAGTACCAACTTTTAGCCTCTATACATTTACAGGTGCAATTTCTGATGAGTTGGAAATGCTGTATTTTGCTCACTGTCAAAACTAAGTTACTTTTTGATAGATTTAACCTTTTTCAAATGAAATATGTATATATCAGCTGTGTGATACATTGGGAGCTGGATATCCAATTCTAATTGATATTGATACCCTAAAGGGCTGTGCTGTGATTTATGACTTCAACAGGCTGGAGGGTTGGGCTAAGAGAAAGCTCATGAAGTTCAACAAGGGCAAGTGCAGGGTCCTGCACCTAGGGAGGAATAACCCTAAGCACCAGTACAGGCTGGGGGGTGTCCTGCTGGAGAGCAGCTCTGCAGAGAGGGACCTGGGAGCCCTGGTGGACAGCAGGCTGACCATGAGTCAGCAGTGTGCCCTTGTGGCCAAGAAGGCCAATGGTATCCTGGGGTGCATTCGGAAGAGTGTTGCCAGCAGGTCAAGGGAGGTGATCCTCCCCCTCTACTCAGCCCTGGTGAGGCCACACCTGGAGTACTGTGTCCAGTTCTGGGCTCCCCAGCACCAGAGGGACATGGAGCTACTGGTGCGAGTCCGGAGGGTTACGAAGATGATAAGAGGCCTGGAGCACCTGTTATACTAGGACAAGCTGAGAGAGCTGGGCTTGCTTAGCCTGGAAAAGAGAAGACTGAGGGGAGACCTCATCAATGTGTATAAGTATCTGATGGGAGGATGTCGAGAGGATGGAGCCAGTCTCTTTTCAGTTGTGCCCAGCGACAGGATGAGAGGCAACAGGCACAAACTGAAGCACAGGAAATTCCGGCTGAATATGAGAGGGCACTTCTTTACTGTGAAGGTGACAGAGCACTGGCACAGGTTGCCCAGAGAGGCTGTGAAGTCTGCTTCTCCAGAGATATTTAAAACCCACCTGGATGCCATCCTGCACAACGTGCTCTAGGTGATCCTGCTCAGCAAGAGGGGTTGGACTAGATGATCTTCAGAGGTCCCTTCCATTCTCAGCCATTCTGTGATTCTGTGGTTGTGTGAATAACTGTTCACATATTGAATTATATATAAAATATTTCCCATATGAAATATACTCACTGTGACTCAATAATCTGTGTGAAAGAACTTTTTTGCCTTTCTATATATAGATCTTTTATTTGTGGATGAGGATAACATAATAATCAGCATTTGTCAGGTGGGACAATCTCTATATTCTGGAGTTGAAATTTGTAGCAGTTAACTGAGATGCTTAAATTAAGATTGGTTTGTTGCTTTAGGAAGCAGCAAAATTTGGGATAGTGCTGTCACTGGAGTGAAATTCTGTCATGAAAGACCTTTAAATTAAGCCTTTTGAGCCCAATCCAAAATCTAATGAAGTCATTGAAAAGTCTCCCATTGAGCTGAATAGGCTTTGGACCATTACCTTTCAGAGCAGCAGCTTTGCATCAGAGCATATTAGTGGTGTAGTAACTAAAAAACAATCCCTACTGTCAGATTGCAGTGCCAGCTTTCCACCTAACTCTTAGCTGGGATCATATTTTCAAACAGGTGTCTGAAGTTTTCCTGTCAAATCAGAGTGTGAAAACATTTTATATGCCCAGTGTAGGCACGTGCAATTGAAAATCTGGTTCTCAAAGACACTATATGATTTGTAATACCTTATATATACCGGGTATTTTTTTTTTTTTATCATGGGGTGGGGTGGGGTGGGGGCTGGGGATTCTCTGCAATCAGAATTATGACATCCAGCAATGAAAAGTCAAAGAAACAAAAAGGACAGGTATCTGAATGTCTTTTCACTTCCTAGATCTGTTCACACTTGATTAAAAGGTAGTAAATAATGAGAACCTTGAAACTTTAGGAAGTAAAGAGATTTCTTCGTCTTCTAAGTATCAGACGTCAGCATTTTTGTTTGTAGATTTTACTTGGTTTCTTTTTTTTGCATACAGCAAATACAATTTACTTCCAACACTTCTGACTTCCCAACTTGTTTAAAATCCTGCTGTACTACACACATAAGCCTGTTTAGTCCTGGGAGGGTATTGCAATAATGAAGCCATATATGCTTTTTTTTCAGCTATCTTTGTGGGTTGATGGATTTTTTTTTTTTCTGATTGTATTCCTCACATTTGCAGCTCTTCCAAGATTTACAGAACTTACTTTAAGCCCTGATTTGAAAAAAAACCACAAACAAACAAACGAAAAAAAACCCTTTTCACGTATGAACAATCCCAAATATTGTTATACCCTAATTACAGTAGCCCTGTGGACCACCTAAGCTTGAGAGAGATGAAGTTTTGACCTTGTCCCTAAATAGTGTCAATTTTAGATACAGTTTGCTTTTGGCATTTCTACAGATTACATGGTAATGGAGTTTCAGTATCTGCAGCAATAATGTAGAATAAATGTTCACTGGCAATATGGTCTTCAGCATTCCAAAGGCCTGTTGAAGTATTGCATTAATCGGATTAGTTTTCAGCTACATTTTTGAGTGGGATAAGGAATTTTCCTGTTAAGTTTTCATAGCTTCTTTTACAGAATCATTGCTCTGCCTCATTCAGAATAAAGTAGGTGACGTTCAGAGCATTTGCCAATACAGTCAACTGGAAGGCACAGATATCTTTTGGTCTTCAAAAAGATTGAATAAATTGTAAATATTGATTATTTAAAAGCATGGAAATAAGTATTTCAGACTCCTCTTCGAATCACCTCAAGATAAAATGAAATGCCAACAAATACAGAGCACTTAAGCAGCAGACTTAACTAATAAAGGGTATGAGTGGAGAGGAATAAAAAAAAAATCTTTTGACTTAACTAATAAAGCGTATGAGAGGAGAGGAATAAAAAAATTCTTTTAAGGACATTAAAGATTCTGTTGCAATAGCAAAATGTTGTATATAATCTCAGTTAAGTATATTTATCAATTCCTGATTTTCTAAAACTTTGCCAGATATCACCCGAGTTTTCAGTGAAATCAAATAAAAGTTCTAGATAGTTACAGTATGCATATACATAAATTCTTATATAAAATAAAAGAAAATGAAATATGTTTCTGGAAAAAAAAATCAAATTTTGTTATTTCTTCTAATTGAAAATACCTATTATTATTCTTAATAATAACAAAGTTATTGGCTTTATCTAATATTCAGGATTTCTTCATAAAGATATGAGTTAACCTATTTTACGTTTCACATTGACAAGAAGCAGAATATATAAAAATAACCATTACTATCAACAATTACTGTAATAGATTGAAAAACAGTTGCACTGAAATAAAAAAAAAAAAACAAAAACCAAAAAACTCCCACCAACCTTTTCCTCTAGCTAGGATATTATTTGCAGTTTTTTCATTTTTTACATTGGCACTGTTTGCTTATCTCAGGGCTTTTTTAAATAGACTTCCACTACTTACAGTGGAATCAAGTACAAAGCGTGGATACCACTATCATATGAATCAGTGCAATTAATATTAAAGAAAGAAAACATGAATGTCTTTTTTTCTTTTTTAACATGGAAATGAGACACACATTGTCTAGATCCACAAGCCAGCTTCTTCCAAGTGCACAATAACATGTTACAGAAAATAGGGGGTGATGGAAGGAAACGTATAATACTGAGTAGTGCAGAGCATTTATTTCTCTGTGAAATATGATACCCAGTGATTTCCTGGAAATGCAACCAAGTATGCAGTTCAGTTACTTGCTTGTTTAGTAGTATTGCTGGAATTTGTGATCTGAACTGATAACAGTCTGTTGGAGTGGGTAGCAAGGTAACCTAACTTGTGTCATGTATACAAAGATCTAAGTGTGTTTAGGTGTTTAGAATATTTGGGATTTCTTCATGTTCGTAGCACAGGCAGGGAGATAATCCTGAAATCAGAGAGGATCCTTCTGATGTCTTAATGAAAGTCTGTTCAGAATTGGCTCAGCTGTAATCTGCAAAGCTTGCCCTTTGCAGTAGATGTTATGCTCCACAGAGCTTGTTAGATCCTTGCTGTTAAGAAAAGAATTGAGAACCTTCTATTTGCACTGAATAAGACTCAACCACACTAAGCCTCTGCAACGACACACCCTACAGACAGCACTCTCTGGTGTTTCCCTGCAGCTTGTTAGACATGTCAGATAAGGTCATAAGGCATTACTCCAAATTTGTTACAGATTTCCCCAGGCTTTTGCTTTTTGGTTGTGTCTGGCCTGCCTACAAATTTGGCAATCATCCTTCCAAGAGATACATGCCCTGCTCCTTTTCATCTATTGCTTCCTAGAACCAGTCATATCTGTCTGCACTCTTGCCTAGAGCTGCAGGTGCCATTTCTGCTGTGCAATGAGAAAGAAATTGCTTAAGGCAAAGGCAGCATATAAGTGCAGCAGCATTTAATGGTGATGGACAACCTGGGGACATGAGAAAAAGGGAAAGAACCAGACCATGCCAGCTACTTAATCTCTGGCATTGCCCAACTTCTGGTAGCCTGCTTGCTTTTATAACACAAATAAAATTTCAAAATACATTTTTACATGCATTTTCCTACACAAAAATAAATAAATAAAAAAAAATTAAGTGACATCTTTATCATATTCACCACTTTCAGTCTCGTGAGTTATCAGCTGGGTTTTGGACACCATCTAGCTGCACAACAACATTCTGCTTCAAGAACTCATGTGGGAAGTGGTGGCAGCAAAAATGTTTTTTTCTTTATAGGGGTTCAGAAAACAGATGAATATTTTAAAAAAATTCTCTGTACCGACGATTTCAGAGAGGAAACCCAAGATACCTTCAAGTTCTGAGAAAGACCTTTCTGGACTGGTTACAGACCTTTTCCACCCCTGTTTCCTTTCTGATTTAGCTGCTTTTTGACCTTTTTCTTTTTGCCCATGCCCTTTACATGATCCACCTGCTAGGCATAGTTCTCTTTTTCATGTATCCATGTCAGCTGTTTTTGCCTTCACTTCCCTATTGTCAGGATGGAAGCAGGGAGGAAAATCAAGAAGATACAGTCTCTCTGTGTGACCTACTGACACTGTGCTCCCAAGGAGGAGCAGTCACAGGAACCGCTCTGTTTGCCCTCAGATTACAGAACACTCAGTAAAGGTTGAATACTGGAGGCCTTTGCCGTTGAGTTCTACTGACTGCAGATATCTATATTTTGGTTCAAGTATAGAATACCAAATGTTTATTGTCTGTGACGAAAATGACAAATAGATAATTGTAAGTGGCAATCCGGGAGTAACTTTACAGTGAAATATGTTTTTTTTTTTTTTTTCCCATAATGAATTTTTTGTATCTGTAGAGAATTTATTGCTGTGTTTCAACATCCTAAAACCATCTAAACCATTTTTTGTTTATTTTTGTTACTGCTGCTTTTTTTTTAATTTTTTTTATTAGTTAGGACATGTAGAAAGCACAGAAAAAAAAAAAAAAGACTATTTTCTTGCTTTCCTGATTAATATACACAAGCATTTTTCTTGGGATTATCTACTACTTCAGAGTTTATGGAAAGAATATGTGAGAACCATATATTATGGTGCAGAAAAAAGGGAGACGTTGCTGATGTCACAGTGTTCTCATTTTCTTTAGTTGTCGGAGTAACCACCATTTGGGGCCATTCAGTCTTATTATATAAATAAGGATTTCAAGCTAAGAACAGTCAACGAAACAAGACAGGAGGGAGCATTAAAAATGCAAATGATTGGTATCAGTAAATATATTGTGTGAACTTTGATAATTAATTTGCACCAAGATTGAGTTCTGTGCCTAGACCTCTAAGATGATTTTTATTAGAGGACTCTAAATGGATGTCCTCATGCACCCAGTTTATCTCTGATTTCTGTTTTACATGTTATCTTTTAATGGGAGCCCAAAACAATGATTTTTGCTATAGATCCTTATATACAACCTTCAGTTTATTGAGAGTCGTATTAAATCTCTCGGGTGAAACCTTGCCAGAATCAACAAAAATTGGGAACAGTTAAATATAAGAAACAAAACATGTTCTCCTTCTACTGGTTTCGTCCTGATGGACAGCTGAACTCTACCACAACCTCTCTCTCACTCCCCCTCCTCAAAGGGAGATTGTGAGGGAAAAAGTATGATGGGAAAGAAAAAGGCTCATGGGTTGAGATAAGGATAATTTAATTAAAGGGAAAAGAAAGAGGGAAAAAAAAAAAAGGAAAAAAAAAAAAAGGTTGTACAGAAGCAAAGAGAGGGAGAAAACAATTATTCTCTACTTCCCATCAACAAGTATTGTGGCTAAAGCCACATCTTGGGAACCAGAGCCTCAATATGCATAGTGATTGTTTGGGAGGACAGACACTTTCATAACGAAAGCCTCCCCTTCTCCTTCCCTTTTCCCAGCTTTTATTGCTGAGCGTGACATCATACAGTATTGAATATGCCTTTGGCTTAAGTCAGTTGCCCTGGTGATGTCCCCTCCACACCTCTTGGACACCCTCAGCCTTGGGGGGAGGAGAGAATGGGGATGGGCAGGGTTTGGAGAAAGGCTTGATGCCATGCTAGCATTGCTCAACAATAAACAAAACATTAGTGCAATATCACTGCTGTTCTAGCTACAAGTGCAGAGCTGGGTTGCTGTGGGGAAAGTTAACTCCATCCCAGCCAGACCCAGCACATCCTTCTGCCTAGTATGAACATAGATCACAATCTCCAGAGATGGTAATAATTATTCACAGTTTGGTTGTCAATATTATTTATTTCTCTTTCACTCGTGAATGCATATGGTTTCAGAATGTCAAGCTTGCTCCTAAGTGACTTCCAGATGTGATATCATTTTAGGAAAAAATTAAGCTTATTCCAAAGAAGGGGAACATTTCTCTTAGATCTGGTATGAGTAGACATGACTGAGGAGAGGGGAAAAATCCAGCCTAGTAAATTATTTATTTATTCCCTATTTTCCTATTCAGATTTTATTTGAATTTTTGTTCATTTATTTTAAGCCCTCAAGATAGATTTTTTTTCAGTCCCTACTGGGAACGCTCATGTTCACAACAGCTTTAAAGCTTTCAACTTTGAACCAGAGGTCTTGTTGTTGTAGTATGATTATTTTATTTTATTTTATTTTATTTTATTTTATTTTATTTTATTTTATTTTATTTTATTTTATTTTATTTTATTTTATTATTGTTTTGTTCTGTTTTGTTTTGTTTTTTCCCCAGTGCATATATTTTGAATGGGCAATATTTTATATTGGTTTGGAAATTAGGTTAGAGATGTGAAGTATTCTCCTTATCATGTCTTATACCATCATAATTTTTATATTGAAGGAGTCATCCAGAAGTTAATCCAACCCAATGACCTGCTCAAAATGGGTATAATCAGATCACGTTTCTCAGGATCATGACTAGTCAAATCTTGGATAGCTCCGAGAACTGAGGTCCCATAAACTCTAAACAAACAAACAAACAAAAAACCAAAATAATCCCTGATTTCTAATAAGAATTTCTAGTGTTCCAACTCATGTTCTTTTCCCCTTGTCCTTTCTCTGTGTACCTCCAAAGAACTCTAGTTTGAGCTTCTGTGTATTCTGTGATCAGGGAGGTCCATACAGCAATAAGATATCCCCTTCACCCTCTCTTCTCCGAGCTGCATGTGCCCACTTCTCTTAGCTTCTCTTTATGTGTGATGTTCTCTAGCACCATGACCTCCACAGGGCTCCTTCCAGTATGTCAGTATCATTCATGTACTGCACACATCTCTAAGAAGGGCTTACTAAATGTAGCTTTTTTATCCCTAAGTTCCTAGTTTGGAATCTTTCTGTCCTATTCCCTAACATTTTGGTCACCTTTGTTGACCTTTATTTGTCTGCCAAGCTACAAGGTCCACAGAGAAGAAGAAATTTAAGATAAATTGCATCACAGCCCATGGCTGGGATTAATAGCAGTTGCCACAGAGCAATATGCTGTGTGGGGGTGGAGTAAGATTTCTACCTGCTGTGAAAATTTCCATTAAAAGCTACCAAGCATATGAAATTTTGCTGCTTTATTGCCATAAAAAAATAACATCTCCTCAGCAATACTAATATCAGAAGTTTGCTCGTTAAGTGTAAAGAGCTAGGTAAAAACTTTACTGCAGTTCAATTTTGAAGAAGCTGATGGCAAACCATGCTTTTCAGCTTTCAAGAGAACTGCCTTTGCCTCCCACTTCTCTGTTTTTCTACTCAGCCAGAACTGTAGGTGAGTGGTTCAGAGTTTTGCTGACACACCAATACCTATAAAATAGTATGTTGTACTGATGCGTGAAAAGCACTCAGCATTAAGTTTGTGAAATAATCAATTATTTAGTACTTCATCACATTTACTGTCCGCTGAAGGATCTTTATAGCAATAATGAGGTCACTGCAATCAGATTCTCTGCTTTTGGCATTTCATCTACAAAACCTGCACACAGACACAAAAAAAAAAAACTTAAAAGAGTATGGTTGGGAATCTGGTCTAGTCTCAGCAGCATGATTGCTTTTTAATTTTCTATATTGGGATTCCTTCTTGGACAGTAAAGTGCACTGATATGCAAAAGAGAGGAGACTATTTTTTACAGCAGTGGCTTTTTATTGACTACTCTGGCTTTGAATCATGTCTGTAGAACAGTGTTAGATATTTGGTTTGAGATTTTTTAAGCAGCTTTCCTAAGTTAAAATAGGATAACCGTTTCAGTGCTGCATGGTATACTAAAGGAAGAGATGCTGTGGGGAGAAGAGCAATCAAGAAATCAATCTGCAGCATTGACATTTACACATTTTTCTGAAAAATTCAGGAATTTAACTTTTTTTTATTTTTTTTAAGCAAAAGTGACTAATTTGCAAGATATTATCATTCAACATTGTTTATTTTGCTAGACTGCATTTACTGTTAGTGAGACAATAGTGGAAATACTATATGGTATTGAAGAGTTATCCCCATGAGGGTAGGCAAGGGATTATTTGATATTAATTATTAGATGAAAGATATGAAAATGAGTTACATTTGAGGAGGGTCCTTGAAATGACAAAATTGTTTGCTGTGTTGCTGTGTCTTTGGGTTTCTCAAGGGAGGTTTGTGCATGCTGCAGTTGCATTTGCAGAACATGCAGGTGCCTGCATGTGCCCACAGCTGTAGGAGCAACTGTTCTTCATTACAGTTACAGTGTGCTTCTGTAGACCTACCTTCGTATGTAACTGGTCAAAACATGATAGTAATTTTTAAAAGTATTTTAAGGAGATAAAAAATAGAGGCTTGTGTTCTTTTTACTTCCCCTCTCCTCATTTTCTCCATGATGTATGAGGAAGATTTGAAACTTGGTTTGCTCTAATCCGAGATAATTCTTGTTCTTTTCACAAGACTTCAAGCATTTGATGTAACCTGATAGCTGACTGCGGGACAATTAAGAGTGGTGTGGGAGAAGGAGAAGGGGAGTTGGTAACCTGAGAAGAACAAATTAAAAAAGGCTTAAATGGAGCCTGTTTAATTTGTATTTATTAAATATCAGTGGTTAATGGACACTTTAGAGACCAAAAAAAAAAAACAAGTGAAAGTTTTCAGGAAGATCCAGAGATTTCCATCAGAATAAGCAAAGTCCAAACTAGACTTTTCTAAGTTTAAAAATGCAAGCAGAAGCAGATGTATTAGCTTCTAGTCAGTCGGACTGATAGGCTGACAAAAAGTGTGTTGATGTATGGATGTAGCAAGAATTCTGCATTGCATGTCCACAGAGAAATATTTATTGGCACTACATTATATTTATAGATGCAATACCACAGCCTAAATATAGTGCCATTTTAAAATACAGTGCTAGAACTCATTAAATACGAGTAGGAAATTTGAAATACAGTTTTCTTTTAGAGATAACTTGCTATTTGCTACTCTTTCATGTTAAAATCATATTAAATCCAGTAGATTGTATTCAAGTCCATCACCATGGAAGTCCACTGAGAGTGATGAATTTACCATAAGAATATTTTGTCCTTGAATCAGTTGAAAGCAATAAGGGGTATTGGTGAATGTCAGCTCAGGTTTACAAGTCACAATTCTAGAGCAAAAGCAAAAACATTTATGTGCAGCTGGGGAATCTTGTCAACAAATAAACCTGAGATCCTATGGCTGCTGTGAAGACCTGAAAGAATCTGAATATTACATAGCTCTGATAAATGCAATATTTTGTTATACATAGCATGCTGAAATGGCCCAGGATTCTGGGGAGTCTGATCATCAGTGAGTCACAAATATGCCCCCGGCCTCTTCAGAAAGCAAAACCTCTTATTTGTGTTATTAAATAAAAAATAATAATAAATAAATAAATAAATAACACTATAATGGCTTTAGAATCATTGCCTTCGACTAATGAGATATGCAGAGAACTTGAATAGATTTGAAAATAAAACTGAGGTTGATAATAGCTCTTGCATGTACCTGTGTATATCTTCCAGGCAGACATACCTTCAGCTCAATAAATAAGCCAAATTTCTTTTAAATTAGAGGCATACTAGGACTGACTTCAGTCTGTCTTACTCAAGTGACAGGTGAAAGTTTAGAGCTTCATTCATAAGGATAGCAGATCTCAGGTAGGGTCTAAATGTTCTCCCAGATGTTCATGGATACCAGAACCCCAGCTAGACAGGTTATAGACACATCGTCTATGCCTAGGTACACTGCAGTGGTGCTTTGTGTCTAGAGTCCATGTGGGTATAGCACTTTCTTTGTCCTTGATGTGTCTGATAGAGAATTTAAGCCTCATTTGTATATTGGACTGTGATTTCATCCTTTGCAACAAAGATATAAAAGAAAATTATGGAACTCAGAAAGTATGTTTCATTTATGGGTTAAAAAAATAAGAAATATATAAAATAAAACCAAAACAGGAATGAAATTCAGATCATGCTGGAGATGGCAGTAGTTTTGCTGTTGATGCCAGTGGTGACAATCAAAATCATAAATGAGGCAATAAAAAGTTTTCACAAAGAAATATCCTTTCCATGTGTTTCCTTTAATATTTTCTGGCTCTTAGGCTAATACACAGTTGTGAAATCTTCTTCTATCCTATTAAGCAAATCAGGTAAACATCATTGTGTCTAAATGCACATATAAACAAAATTATTTTTTCCTTGTTTTTAAGCTGTTTCTTCAGATATCTACATTAATCTTTAAGCTAAGGAGAGAGTAAATGGGAAGTGCTGGTACGTGTAGTTAAATATTTATTAAAGTAGATGTAGAACTAAATGAGGAAAAGTGAAGAAAATGCAAAGAGCTGGAGGGGCAACAGTGTTTGAATT